>NW_017299966.1:69934-96690 GCF_001594075.2 Trachymyrmex cornetzi
CACACACACACACACACACACACACACACACACACACACACACACACACAGAGTTTACTCCTCCCTACGATCGATATTTATTATCGATACCTATTCTTCTCCGACTAAACACTAGCTCATGATGAGAACAAATAAACGACAAGAAGACGGAAATATAGCTATTGCGGCTATTCAAGTTTTTAACACACGATTTTTTTTGAAGACATGACGCACGTATATATACACACATATGCGCGCACATACATATGTATATATGTATGTATGTATATACGTATATCACGGAGTAGAGAGAGAAAGAGAGAGAGAGAAAGACCTATCTTTCTCTCGCACATATTACATACATATTTGATGAAAAGGCAGTGTCTTATATATGTTTATATATATGTATGTAATTGTATTGTGTATATAAAAGGAATATGCATATATAGTAAAAGATAATAATATTGTATAGAAGAGAGATATTGAAATACATGTACGATTTTAAATATTATTGTCTGACATCATTTTTTTATACACCACTAAAAATTTATTACTTCTTTAAAATATATTTATTTCTTTATATACCGAGTTTTGACGTGTCTGGTATAAACTTTATTTCTAAAAAGTTTGAAAATGCTACAATTGGAAAATTCAAAGGCAATCTCTTAAAGATTGTCTCTTCAACTTTTTCTTAATCTTATTGCAAATTAAAAGTTACTTAAAGATTATTTAATCTATTTTCTTTTACTTTCTTTTTTGTAGAGTTTTCGAATATTACGTCACGTAATAAATGCCGATTATTGAGAGTAACATATCTCTTTTCTACGATGTATATATTCACACAATTTACATTAATATCGTTGCTAAAATATCAAAATTTTCCATAAGAATTAAAACAGTCCTCTTATTGGTTTTCTTATTTTGACAAAGTCGTCACATGTTGGAATTCCTTTTGTTTTCAATTTATAGATAGAGCTACCAATTAATACTACTAAGTTTAAAGCGACAGAATAATTTTTATAAATTTTATATTTTATTTGCGCGCATGCCTCTCTCTCCCCCTCCCTCTCCCCCCTCCCCTCTCCTTCCCCTTGCCCTCTTTCCATTCTTCGTTCACTCACTTATTCCTTCGTATACAACAAAATAAGCAAATATTAATAAATAAAGATGTCTCAAGTCTATCACATTATTTTTTAATAATAAAAATTTCAATGTTACATACGATATAATCAATATTTAAAGTAGAGTCTCTTGATTTATTTTTTATCAAGTATTACATAATATGTCGCTATATGAAATAGGAAAATGTAACGAAACAGTAATCAGAGTGCTGAAAGTTATACGTATATATGATTCCTTTTTGTATTTTTTTTTCTTTCGTTTGCACGATTCAACGCGCACAACAAATATAAGATTGAATTTCTAATAATCGGAACAAGCTTATCATTCAACACATGCGTTTAGTCTATTAATCTCTCATTATGAGAGAGAGAGAGAGAGAGAGAGTGTGTGTTGGTGTAGAAATAATTTATTTATTTTTCTAAATACTATTCGCATTTGTTGCATTTTTCAAAATTTGTTTAATATTTTTAAGATTATTTATATTAAATTTCACTTTATACCTTTAAGAAATATATGCCACTTTATTCACATTTATTTCATTCTGACCGTACATAGAATGTATTGAAACATGAGAAAAGATTCGATATACGTACATTTTGGACGGACACACAAAACGGGTTTTCCGCCTTACTGATTACAAAATTATTTTCACACATTTATCGATTATAGTACTCCGTTTTATCCACGAGCGTGTTGTGTGGCTATAGAATTCGACCTTTATGATAATTTTTTATAAATCACTTAAAAATAATGTCTTTAAGGTTCTCTTAGTTTATTTCATATATATTCAGTTGTTCGCAGCTGTAAAAATACTCTTACAAATGATGATATATCATGATTGTTGTAGATTGACGGAAATACTTGGGGTTCCTCAGGCAGATCCTCAGCAGGACGTAAACCCACATTTCTCTGTCGTAATATTAAATCATATCGAAAGCATGCCGCAAGATTAATGAGAGGGAAAACATCTTCGCTTAATGCTAATCATCCGGATAAAGTCGCAGAGTAAGTACATTCGATACGTCGGTATGTAATTCGGCATATAAATTTATATAATTAACTTTATTTGTACATATAATTAAGTAACAATATTGTAAATTTGTTGCAGATCAAGCGACACTCCAGACATGATCAATTCCGACGAAACACAATGTAGATTTAATCCCAACAGTTATACCATGCTTTTCATTGTCCATAAGGACAGATTTCTTTACAAACAAAACTCCATGAACCGTGCTAGACGGGTATGTTTACAATTATTTGAATGCTTGGCACCTTTACACCAAACGTTGTGTATAGTCTGTCTTGTTCTGATATTAATTCTCACATCTTTTGCTATATCTCATAGCTCCATCTCACTAAAAGAAAAAAGAAGATAATTGTAAAATATTTTGATTTGTGACAGTGTCATCCAGCTGTAACGAAGCGTAAGGATTCCAAGTTCCATCATTGGCATTCGTTATGGATATCCAAAAATGGCACAGATATTCAACATCGGTTGTGTCAAGATTGGTTGATGGGACGATACGAGAATTTGATTCCTCACAGGACACGAGTGATAACGGACAACGATCAGACACGTTCTCCCTACCGGCAATACAATCGTTTTCGAGTAGAACGTTTGCAATCTGATTTGTTGACAGAGACTTGCGTCTAATCCAATTCGACGGAATTTCTTACCGTCGTTAAAAATTTCTCAATATCACTACATTCGCTATAATTAGTCCTTTTTTTTTCTCTCGGCGAAAATTATTCTTTGCCCGTTCAGTCGGTATGATTAATAAAACTCGAAGCAGAAATTCTTGAAATACGAGTTTAGTTTTGTACAAAGTAATGAATATATTATATACATATATATATATATATATATATATATATATATATCTCTTAGGCAGGTACAGACAATACTCTCGATATTCAAAGAAAGTTTCAACTATAAATTAAATTTGATTCCAAAAATATTAAAGAGAATAAATGGTCAATGGCCGTCCATGTGTTATATGCTATATCATATCATATTATATTATATGTTCGCACACAGAGTTTTATTCTTGGCTATACAGAGGTACATAGGCCTATATTACATACACACATATACAACGATGTATAATAATATACTGTTACGAGTGATTTAATACTTAAATCGCACTGAATTCATAATTAGTCAATTTTTGCCAGCCTCTCCCACTACCTGTATCGCGTTTTATTTTCTTATAAGATTATAACACTCACTCGATAAATCGTGTTTATTTTACAATATCAATATTAGTGTACTACGCGCGACCGGAATTTAATACATTTTACATTTGTACATTTGAATACGGCTTGCGCTTGGTGTTACTTTCGATATTTTAGCAAGTATGTACATATACACATATAGATGCTTATTTCGTTTGAGATCCAATTAGAAATGTCAACTGTATAATAAACTCTTTACACAAGAGAATAAAAAATTATTTCAGTTGACATTTCCAACGTTTGTGTCTTTAATGAAATAAATATATATATGCATCTATATATATAAATATTTATAATTAGACATATATTTTCAAGCATGTACATATATACATCTGCATATGGGTATATATATGTATGTATGTATATATACACATATATATATTTTTTTCATGTATACACGCACAATATATATATGTACATACGCATACATGTATAAACATGTATAAGGAAAGCTTTAGAGTTTACGTTTCTGTTTGCCTTCCAGGCTTTGTAACGTAGAATTATCTTAAAGATGTAAAAACGGTAATGTTCCTGGACAGAGTGCGATAGAACCGAGCGTGCTGGAAGTTTATGCGGTATGAAAAATTAGCCGGAAAGTCATTGACCTCCACACGCGCGCACACCACGCACGATCGTATATGCCTAGTTGTTGTTATGTCTATTTTGTAGCGTATAATTATCAATGTAATATAAAATGCGATTTCTCAATAGTATATATTTTACAGCACATTCTTAAATCTAGTGTATGACTTGCAAATTGAAATGTGATAACAATCGTCAATGAAGTAGTACATTATTGTATGTACATAAGTGGACGTTAATGAACTTGCTCCTAATTACGTCAATCGCCACATAGTTTGTTTCTTTTTAGTAAAACAAGATTCAAGAAAAGTTCGTGCGTGGTTCATATTTGGGAACAAAATGATCACGTCCGTTACACGAATGCCGTGATAAACGATCAACAATTAATAAATTAATAAAGAATGCGATACTTGTCTCGTTTATTTGTCATATTTTTGTCAACTCTCGGAACACATCTGTATGGTAATTATATGTATATTATATCGTCGATGAAAAACTTAGGGGATAAGATAGCCAAAAAGGATATAAGATAAATATTTAATTATAATATAATATAATGTAAGTCGTAATATATATTATACATACCGTAATTTTCATAATACGACACTGTGGTTGTATATTTATTGAAGCATTTCCTCACAAGCGAAGTAAATAGAAAGGAAGCAGAGAGAAGGGAGGACAAACAAGAGGAAAAGTAGAAAATAAGAGAGAGAATGAATAAAATAAAGTAGGGTGAATATAAAATAAATGGTGAAATGTTCAATCCAAGATAAATTGACAATTTATTTGGAGACGTTTCATGATACAATCAGTTTTCAATAATTTTTGCTTTAAATTAAAATGTCATGGATAGCCATAACGCACCCGTTTTTTTGTATTTTGTATAAATTGTCAACAAATTTAAATCAAATATATCGCCATTTATTTTTTTCTTTCTTTGTACATTATTTTTCTATCCGGTCAATTAATATCTCAACACCAAATGAGAGATAGATAGATGAGAGAGAGAGAGAGAGAGAGAGAGAGAAGACGAGAATGAAACGAAAAGTGTGGTCTTCCTGATAACTGATGACTCCTGACTATATATTACTGTATTTTACAAAAAAATTGCTAATTTTTTTAAATATGTGTATGAAAAATAAAAATGTACAGGCAATTTTACTACTCGAAATAATAATTTAATGTTGATATATATTTTGCACACAAATTATTAATAAACTAAATAGTGAAAAGCTATCGTTTTACTTTAGTCGATAATTTTTTCCATAACTATCCGTATACACATATATGTACAACTTGACTTGCTCTTCCTCATATATATTTGTATCGTAACTTTTTTTCAAAATATCCGTTTGAACATGATTTTGTTTGCAAAATCGATGAACCGATTTAAGCCTGAGATCGCGTCGATGGAATTTGCGTCCACAAGAGCTTGCGGTGTCGTCCTCGTGCGCCCCGCGTCCTCTGCCCCGTAATAAATAAACAGTAAAAAATTATTTGCACTTGACTGTGCTTTTCATTGTTTCTCAGGCATTATTTTTGCAAGAATACGCGATATGATATTGAGGAGAGATAATGATATGTTATGCAAAATGAAAAGTCGCAAAAAGTCTTGCAACTTTATTTTATTATATTAAAAATAATAAAATTAGACAATATTATATTAATAGTTATACAATGATATATCAATATTTAATCGTAATAATAGATAACTTACATTTCCTGTATGTTACATAACAAGTGAAATACTGCGTATGAATACAACAAACTGAAATACTTGATCTATTTCTTATTGTTAGGCACGTTTACTTGGCACTAATTACAATGCCATTGATTAAAGTTGTAGCCGGATTAAAAAAAAACTGTGAGGCCTCGGCTGCGTGTCGAGATTGAGACCTAAACGTACCGATACTGTAGAGAAATTTACTTTATAGCATGCTTTGAATCTCGAATTGAATGTTTTCACGCTGACGTTATCTATAAAATATCCGTAAAGATATCATGTGTGTGTGTGTGTGTGTGTGTGTGTGTCGGTAAAATAGCTTTCAAGAGAATTATGTCCAAATGTGTGGATCAAATCTCATCTAAAAACGGTAATGTCATTTTACATGTAAAATTTGTCATTACGTACACAGTCATCAATAAGAGAATATTTTCTCTTATTTAAAAGATTTAAAAAATGAATGTGAATCAAATTATACGTTGTATAATTTGATTCACATTCATTTTCACTCCTTATTGTGCTTCAAGGATTGTACGATACGATGCTACATTCGGCTTACGATCTGCTTTGTTCACGGTTTTGTAGCTCGACAACTTTGCCCGTGCGATTAAAGCTAAAGGTCACGGATAAAATAACTTGCAATCATATTTGTATTTATATATCAACACTTGCACGATTGTCAAGTAGCAGATAAAGCGACCGTGATAAGTTTTCTCTTATAAATAATATATTATCAAATTATTATTATTATCGCTACGATACTACTGCTGCTGCTGCTGCTGCTGCTGCTGCTGCTGCTGCTGCTACTACTACTACCACTACTACTACTACCACTACTACTATTACTACTACAACTATTATATGAAAAGAGAATTATTTTTTGATATTTGGTTAAGTACAAAGAAAGGTAAGAAAATGTAAGAAAAGTGCTATCGCGAATGTTGTCAAAGGCCCGTATTCATCCATATCATTTTATAGCTTTTTAACGCATTTAATAAATATATCAAATTAATGGATTCGATTTTACACTTTCTGCCAAATCAAATATGAGGATCGAAATTTGTCTGTTGACCAAATGGCTGAGTAACTGATTTTTGGCTGAATGTAATAATATAAACAATTTAACAATTTTACATGTTGGGAGTAAACCAAAAGTAAGCGAGAATTTTTAAGATTGTTGGTGTGGCATATATGTTTTACACGCAAATCGATTCTGAAAGACGAGTTTGAATCGATATACACATATGAGTATGAAAGTTGAAATACATTATACATTGCAATAATGTAAACAAAAGTAAAGTTAAGAGATATAAAGATATTAAAAATATACGTATATAAACCACATGGCTCGATATGAATTAATTGATTTTTAATTGCTGCTATTCGTTAGGTTTTCAATCGTATACGCGACAAGCGTCGACCAAGTGCGCGAATTTCCAAGAATTGGAAAATTTAATCATGTATCAAAAATTCTAACAATAACATGTAACATTTTTTACATACATATGTATGCATATATATATGCACATACGTATCGTATTAAAAGTTTATTCCTGATTGTAAAATTGTTAATCCAGCCGACAATTGGAAGGGAATTCACTATCGCATGGCCAGACTGTCGCGCCTGGTGGTAGTGCGCCGTTTATACCTGTAATCATTCCAATTTCTGACATTATACATATATAATATATATATGTATAATAAGGATCACTTTAGCACGATCGCGAGTAACAATCGTTCGATCACAATCTTCTTTGTAACAAAACAAATGGTGCGGTGCAGGTCACTTTTTCATTGAAAATGTACGGTAAAGATGTATTATCGGAAACTCGAAGAGCTGGAGTCATTCAGACGAATCGTGAAAACCATCACGACGACGATGGCGGTAACTGCAGATTTGGCGTGACATAAGTGGTATAAGTATAAGGTACCGATGGCGAAGTAATGAGATGCCGACCTCGTCTCAGAGGGTGTCATCGAGAGAGGGAGACTCAATGTCCTCCGCTGTCGTATTTTGGCGGCAACGGTAGACGTACGCACTCGCGGAGAGATCGTCTCCAACGCGCACGCACTTGTAACTCTCATCCGGGCATTCACAACTGTACAAATCAAGTGAGAAGAAATTATTACAGAGATAGAGAGAAATTGTAAATAATTCGCTTCGCGCAATCTTCCTTCTTATACACGCCTACGTACACTGAGAAAAAAATATAGTCAATTTTAACAAATATTTAGTTCAATAACGCCGACTAAACATTTACTTACAGTAAATAAATATTTGTTCAGTAAAAAAAAAGATTGTTAAATCAAATTAACATTTCTTGTATCAAATAAATATATCTTTATATTTAATAAATATTTAGTTGGCAGTATTCAACTAAATATTTATTAAAATTGACTATATTTTTTTTCAGTGTAACATTAATTTTCTCTTTACTACAAAATATTTTCTCTTATTTAAAAGATGGTTATTTTTACATAAATTAAATTCATCTCTAAATCTGTTCTCGAGAGGAGATGCGCGTATCGGAATGCTTTTAACACTATCATATAGTTAATATCGTATATAGTAATAGAAAAAATATGCATGTAGTACTATAGTAGTAACACTCACGTGTTTCTCATGAAATACTCAATGTTACGCGTATAAGGGTTGTAGACCACCCATCCACAGGGGGCATTATGACAAATTCGTCTCGGTGCGTTTTCCTCGTCGCTATCTTCTGTAGCTCGTGGAATCCTGACGTTTGTTAAGTCTCGTAACAGTACCCGCTGCAACTGTTTCTGTAATTAAACACGTCAAACTCTGTTGTATAATTATTATTATTAGAAACACACAATATTTACATTATTTGACTTGATCATTTTCTACTTTTCTTAACGCGCGCATGTATACGGAAAGCGTTAATTTTCAATTAAATATATATATATATATATATATGTGTGTGTATCGCTTAGCTTTTATGTGAATAAAAGTTCCGTACAAATTCCAAAGTTGCTAGCATCTCGAGAATAACCTCGTCTCTAATTGTAGTTGTAATCTCTAACGTATTGGTCGCATATACAAATATACATATCATCGCATCGTTTCGTACGTTCTTGTTTAGTGCAACAATAAGTTAGTTTAACAATTTATTCAACGTAGGGCGTACAATTAACTTGACGATTCAGTTATTAATTGTGAGCCCCTAGACTTGTGATCGACCATCAGATATGCATCATATATAACTACCGCGCGTTATTACTTTTTGACTGACTGTCACTTTAATTCTCTTTGATGACAATTTTTAATAAATATATATCAGGTATTTTTCTCATACTGTTTTCTCATTCCAATTCAAACATCTCAAATAGTCTTCTTATATAATTTTCGTAAATTCCTAAACACTCGCAAAAATGTCAAAAGATGGAAAAAGTCACATTCTTTTCTTTTTATTCAGTAACAATAATATTCTTGTAGCTCAAGAGTTATCAATCGCATATAGTTGGTATATGCTATAATACGTGTATGTACATATATATATATATATATATATGTACGTATACGCGCGCGTACAAACATACATGTATCTATATTTGTAGTTGATTGTTGCAACAATATTGCAATTGTATAAAAATTTTTACGTGACGCGTAAGTTAATTCCAAAGGAAATTATATGTCGTAAAATAGAAAAAAAAAATTGTACTCCCGACGCGACGCGACGACTTTGATCAATTTTGCGTTAAGAGCCTAGTAGCGCGTTTGGATATTGCGAAATCTCGTGCATTTCTGGCAACGGAAACTGACGCGAACCGCGCAGGAGCGAGAAGAAGAAAGAGAGGAGAAAGATGCTGCAGAGTGACGCACGTTGCTGCAGTGACGTTAACCGCTCAAGACAGTAAATAATAGGCAAACGTCATTCCTTGAATGAAGAGTCGCTAATATCTACCACGCTTATATCTATACAAGCGGACTCGATAGCCCCTCTCGTGTCAAGTGTGATACTGCCTCGTGCGATGTTACTTTATATATATCGTCTTGTTCTAAAATCTTTCATCGTTATTTCTCTTTCGATGCGGCCGAGTAATTAGGAAAAATTTTGCACACACGCATACACCATAGATATATAATATTATATCGTACATACACGCACACAATTAACATGGTTTTCGATCACGTAACGCACGTTTCAAAGTCAAATGATATGAACGTACACATTGCGTTTACTGGAAAGAATAGGAACATTAATACAATCGCGCAATTGCGAATAACAATGCAATGTTAATTTGATAAGCAACAAACAAACATGCGAGTGAAGACAGAGTTCTCTCTCTCTCTCTCTCTCTCTCTCTCCTAGGTAATTATAAAATTATAAAATGAACGAGAGAATTGTGCTCCATATACATATATATATAGTCGTCTATAATTAAATTGCTAGACTTTGCATCTTTTCAGGAATTGGTCATATGATCTCATTGCGATTTCCTCTGACGCTCTGCGATGCACTCGTAGCTATTATGGGATTTGGAACGATTGTAAAGTCACAACGAGAATAGCCTATACCATTCGATTCAATTTAAAATTTAAAATTTAAAATTTAAAATTTATCAAATAGCGAGTGGTTGTCGCATGGCGAAAGAAGACAAGCATGGCATTCTCGAGGTCGTGAGTCGTGACTCGATAGGTTCGATTCATGAATGAAACTACTCGAACCGCCAGTGAGTCTGCGTGTCGATAATGTACGTACGTACTGCACACGCGCGCGCGCACACACACACGATTCTATTCTGTTGTAAATAACAGAATAGAATCTGATAACTGCATCAGAGTAAAAATGAAATCACATCGGCTTACGTACCGTTCGATCAATCTTGTAGCGTACTCTGAAATCGATTAATTCGTTCAATTCCATTACATGCGTCTGTATTTACGAAATGCATCCTAATAATAATAATAATAAAAATACGTTGCGCGATTACAATGTGTATGTACATCACAGCCATTAGGTGTGTATACATAGATACTTGCATGAGGTGTGCGCGCTGATGAGGGTGTAAAGAGGAAGAAACTCTACGATCTCTCTCGAGATTTCGCGAGAAAAAGATCCTCGCTTAAACTTTGTTTCCCTCTTATTCGATTTGTTTTCCGTAGAAAGGCGCGAATCATGACCACAATACGACTAATTAATTATCCGCCGTTTCAACGACTCCCTGATCGGATCACTTTTTCTTTGCCAAAAATTTGCAATTTGTTCTCTCTCTCTCATCATTGAATAGTAATTGTAGCAGCTATAGCAAGCTGGATATATCCGCCAGATTTAATTATCATTCACACACACACACACACACACACACACATTCTTTTCCTTGACTAATGCATAATACGTAAGTATAATATCTTACCTCGGAACGGACCACCGCCGCCGTATCGATGAGAGCTGGGTAGCATAATGTAACGGCGAGGGTGACGACGAGGAATATTCTGACGTTGTGATGACTGGTTTTCGCTTTCGCGCGCGATGGATTCGACTGCATTTCCATTTGTACCTACGTATAAGGCAACGTACGTGTCGAGACTCTCGGAGAGACGATCGCAAGCTTGCCTTCCGAATTAATCTAGGTATATTATATTACCGGCTGCAAAATATATCTTTGTCCGTGCTCGTCTTCGATCCTCATGCGGTCGCGTCGCGTCGCGTCGTAGCGTCGATCAGTCGGAATCAGAATTGAAATTGCACGTTGGCGAATTGCACGCGCGCGTTCGATACGTGAGCGTACACAGCACACTGCGAGCGGCAGCGTGATCAAGCGGCGCGAAATGAAACGGACACGTACGCCTCCGAGAGAGAGAGAGAGAGAGAAAAACTCGGAGAACTGCAGACAAGTTTCTCAAGCGGGGATGTTAACTCGTATAGTGCGACGATGTTAATTAAAGCCCAAACCCAAAAAGATGAGATCAGGCGTCGGGGATGCTAGCTCTTTTTCGATCTTTTAGCTTCTCTTTTCCCACTTTTCGAGATGAGTACCAACCCCACACAGTAGGGAGTATATAGGTATTCAGGATACACGCGCCCGCGCGCTCTCTCTCTTTCAGTGACCGAGTTATATACGCGTCTTCGGAACTTTATACATAGACTGTCTTCTCGCGTATAGAGTGAAGATGCTTTCGAGTCACCAGGGGTTTATATAGGCTGGGCTAGCCGAGGGAGGGGAAAAAGATTTAGGCAGAGAGAGAAACAAGGAAAGAGAGGAAGAGAGCGGAGAGGGAGACTAATAACGAGAGAAAAGAAGAGAGGGAAACTACGCTTAGACGTTAATAATTGTAATAACAATAATAGTAGTAGTAGTCCAAGTAGTGGACTAGCAACAACTAACAACAACAGTAATATATATATGTGATAACAATAGCGACGAATGCGTAGATGGATCTTTCGTCGCTAGTCTCACAATTAGTTGTTATTTTTATTCCTCGCAATTAGCAAGATCGATAGATACCGTGGGTGCACGTACGCGCGTGCACGTACGTGGAGCACGTGTGCCTGAATGACGGGATTGATGGTTGAGACGGGGAAAACGAGGTGTTTTCTGGCTGCGGCACGCGCGCGCGCGCGCGCGTCGATCTGTCTGCCTGTCTGAAAGAGATCACCTGCGATCTCTTTCACGCTGCCGACGCTGCCGGCCTGCTCTTTAGATGCCAACATCTATTAACTTACACACTTTGCAAACTTTACACACTTATTGCCAATCGTTCTTTCCGATCGTCTCCATACTATCACACACGATATAATCATTTCATTATAAACGCCTTCGATTAGTAGTAATATTATAATAACGTATACCATTTCAACTAGGTATTTGTTCGATCCTCTTGCCACTTTGCCGATCAAAAGTTTCATCTCTCATCGTTACTTATATTATTTATTATATATATAGTTTTGGGTATATTTCTCTCACTTTTAGGAAATGTACAGCGTAAACGATCAAGATTCGTTCAACACTAATAATAAAAATATGTAATTGACCACAGCTCGAGGGAGTGAGAAAGTGAGAGAGGAAGAAAGGAGGGGGAAGGTGAGGAAGATTCAAACATCTGCGCCGTCGAGTCAAGACTCTCAAGAGTCTCGCGCGGCGCGTTTCTAAAATGCGCGCTTTCTTTCCCCTTATGCCTTACGCTTACTATATTAGACCGCGCGTCTGATGTAATATCACTTGATAAACTGTCAGATAATACGTAGCAAAGCTTGTGGATGAAAAACGTGGGAATCTAGAATAAACAATATACAACGATGAGATTTTTAATGCGTATTAAAATACACGCGTTATCGCTTAGATAAACGAAATTCAAATAAGCGAGCCGCTCTGTTTACGTATAACAGTTTCAAGTTTCATATTAGTACGCGCGCGCGTACGGCGTACTAATAAATTTTTCTAGAAATAACTCGATATAATGAAACCTGCTTATTTTAAGTCTTTAGAACGTTTCCACTCTTTGACATTGAAACAATTCAAGTCCCGTTATTAAGATATTTTTCAGTAGTAATGAACTCAAGCCCAGCTTTGTAAAGCACAAACAAATTTCTTCATCGCGCGCGCGCATTGACAATTTTCCCTATATTCTTTTAATTTAACCAATCGACGGTAGAGTACGTATTCGTCATAGGTCACGCTCTCGGACGTGCCGTTCGAGATCTATAGATCGCGAGCCATCGAGGATTGCACAGGCAATCCTCAATTTCCATCAATTTCTCAGTCACGCTGCATCGATGCAGCGCCGTGTGATTGCCGTAAACGGCGTACCGTACGTTAGTACGTTAGCACGTATTATATACGTAATACACTCGACTTGATGCTCGACTGAATAAGAAAGGCTCCTCCAAACAAAACGCTCTTTAGTCCCTCTTCTTGCCATCTCGGTTGGATTGATAACACATTATACCGCGCTTGTACTTGATGGATGGATGTATGTACGTACATACGCGTGAGTCAGAGAATGTATATAGAGGCTCGACGAAGGCCTGTCGGTTTCTCGGCCAATGGCAGGACAGTTGACCGCTTACGTCGGCATCACCTCATAGTCGACGTGATGCGACGCATCGCATCATCAATCCGACGCGGCGCGGCGTACGTGTCGCATGTAAAGGTACATTTTCGGCAATCATATAACGGCGTGTGTACGGCGCATATAAATCATCCAATTTCATGCACCCTCATAATTCCTTGCAAGCTTATAGTGCGTAGCGTACCGTACATAATGCAATGAGTATATGCAACATGATATATATATATATATATCATAATAAATAATAAGTTTTGAAGCTAGAAGCTATATAGTCGCTGCGCGACGAGATCGAAGGAGATGGTAATCAAGTATAACAACAAGTATAGTACTTGAATAGCGTGCGTCGATATTCCTACATATATATATATATGGTGTTATATACACAGGTGGCCGTAGAGATTGCGGGAGAAATATAAAATGTCAACCCCAAAGTGATTAGTTTAGCGATTATTTTTCATCTCGTCGCTCGAATTTATTTTACGCGCAAGTCTGTTTACTACTTTTCTCTCCAGGTAACTGCAACAGATTGTTTCTTCATCGCTTAATTAATTGTAAGACGCGCAAGTAGATATTCTCGCAATCGATTGGAGCAAAGAAGGGAGCATTCCTTAAGCCTTTTGTCCACGATGGTAGAAATAGGTCCGAGACCTCGGATGAAGAAAGAATTGGCCAATCGCAATGGTCATATTTTGTTAATTTTTTCTTTATCGTGGACATTGGGCTTTAGGATGAGGAGGGTGTGAAACTCGAGGCGTACGTGACCAGCCTGTGGCAGCTGTATGACCAGCCCAAGATCCAAATTGCGTCATTTCGCTTCCGGAAAGAAAAACTATGGTAGAGACTACGCAGTTTGTCTACCAAACGAGATCGCTACAGCTCCTTCCTTTATTTTATACATTCCAATTCACCAATGCGTGTTCAAGATATAGATGAACAATATCTTACGAAGCATTAGATGCGTCCGCACGAGACGCATCTACAGTATAAAGATAAAGAAGGATACGGCGCAGTAATATATAGATATGACCTACTATATTTCCGGTTCGTTTCGATAAGAATGAGAGTTATCGAATAATCACGTACGCTGCGAGTAGAGCGTGTGAGAGAGAATTGGGCTGTTTTCCAAAATTAATTGCTAATATTGAAAATTATAAATAACGCAATCCACTTTGGAACACAGCTTAGACACTTATGTATTGTGAAAAAGAAATTCTTGTATACTTGTGAACAACGGTTTTTATCCATGTCGGCGATAGAAGCCGTTTAGAATGAGAACTCGCAATAAGGATTTGTGTATACGTACGCAAAATTTGTGTATATGACGCAAAACATACATCCGCCGAATCGTTTGGAATTAAATATTGATCGTTAAAATCACATATGGTATTTGTCCGTGATAGTATAAGCTAGATGATGAAGCTATATATACGAATATATATAGACGAAAGGCCTGCTTTGGTTATTTCTTCGTTATATATATTTCTTGGAAAGTTGCATTGTATTTACATTGCGCGTAGCCAGGAAGGAAAGACTATTACTGAATCCCGAAAGAAACCCATGTATAGGCTGAACGTTTTCCAAGTTTTCTTCGACAAAAAAAAAACACTTGCTTGTGTCGATTTATTCGAGTAGGCGATTAATCTTGGCGATTAATGCTCAAGAAATGTAAGCTAGTGAGACGCATTTGCGAATCTAGGATTCAACGAACGTATCTTACGTATCTTGAACGTAAACAATTTTTTATTGGCGTTGGAACTATATACGAATGTACGTAGTACGTACGTCTGTAACTCTATAATATACAAGTACATAGGTACTATAATATTTATGTATGTATGAGACTCGAGAGTGTGTTGTCATTGAATATCATCGTAACGTTCTATCTCTCGTGTTTTTCCTAGTCACACGAGCGCAAATACGTCGATTGTTTACGTAAGGGCGCCCACGCAACACAATGATAACGTTAGGTAGCGTAACGGATGCGTAATACGAGACATAGGTTAAGCTAGGGCTAGGCGAGAGACACGTGACGATTCGAGATGGGGCAGGGGAAAAAAAGAATCGTCATGACGAAGCATATTTTATAGCTAGGTATATGGTATATGTGCTCTGTCGCATCTTTCTTCTCGATTTCAACTCGGTCAGTTCGACAATCGCTGCCAATTATTCTAGAATCCTAATGACATCAACAAACAGTCTCACAGATATAAAGAAATGAGGAGAGAGAGAGAGAGAGAGAGAGAGAGAGAGAGAGAAAGCGTTTATTGATATTCTAGGGCAAGCCCTCTAAGAATATATAGTGTAGCTAAGTTAACATAGAGTAACATAGAATTTAAATTTAGCATAGAGTAACCAAATAATTCTGTAAACATACAGTGTTTTAAAAGTATTTTAACAGTAAAAGTACAAATAAATCAGTAACAATAGGCATCGATGACAGACCGGTACAATGTCCGACAAGCAATAGAAAAGTGTACTATAGACGAAAATTATTGATAAGCAATGATGACACTTATAGAAAGATTTAATGATACATACATATGCGCACACACCATATTCGCACACACACGCATACATGAATACACACTCGTAAAATTTCATGAAATGTCGGTGTATATTCCTATGGCAGTACCCTCTCACGTCGCTGCAGATAGCAGAAGAGCTCACGTCTGAAGGTACAGAGTGCCTCTGATTCTCGAATAGGAATAGGGAGAGAGAGAGTTGTGCCTCCAAAGTGTGGAGGCAGCAGAGAGGAAGGAGCGTTGGTAAGAGGAGGTTCTACAGGGAGGGGTGACGAGGGCAAGGTGGGAAACACGGGAAAGTCACATTTTCAGTGAGATATGATGGAGAGCCAGAGATTTAAGAATCGAGAAAAGGAAACAACAAACTAAATAGTCTCTTCTGCCATTAGCAGTGAGCCACCCTAATTTAGCATAGTACGGTGAGATATGTTCGTCTCTGCGGAGGTTGTAGATGAAGCGAACGCAAGCATTTAAAAGACGCCTTAACTTAATCTTTAACTGCACAATAATCGAACAAATTAGGGAAGATTAGCGAGGATACAAGCCGCTCTCACGTAAATGCATAAAGAGACACAATTCTTCCTGTCTTTCATCCTCCATAAGACCCCATTAACCTTATTCGAGGTAGACCTGATGTGATCGGCCCAATTGAGAGTGCTCGTAATTGTGACTCCAAGGTCAGTCACCCGACAAGTTCGACTAGCTCGACTAGGAGAGCCGTTGTTGAACAGCTCGATATTGCTGTCAGCTTTAAGGTTGTTTACTGCATGAATCGAGCACTGCCTAGGAGAGAATGGCTTTGGTTTATTTAAGACAAAACCAATTCAGACGGTTGTGATAAGACCAATGCGAGATGTTGGGAGATTGGGATATCCTCGCTAATCCTCCCCAGGGCGACCTCACGAGGATGAAGATACGAGTATATTTGAAGGTCGTCGGCACATAGGATGAAAAAAAGTAAGGGGTCAAGTACAGAGAGCCAAGTGCGGGACCCCCCCGTTTGCCGTCCACGAACGGCGCTGGCTTCAAAGCTGGAGTCAAAAGCATTGGAAAAGTCGAAAAGAATGAGGAGAGTGACCATTCTCTTATCAACAGCGAGTCTGATATATCGTCCATAAGCTTAATCAAGGCTGTTTCTGTGCTATGGCCTCTTTTGAAACCAGTCTGAAGAGGGTCAAGGAAATTGTGCAGATTAAGATGAGCGGAAAGTTGGTCAAAGACTAGGCGTTCAAGGATTTTGGAAAGAATCCATGCAGAGAAGAGAGATAGGTCGGAAGTCGGATGGGGATTCTTTATTTTAGGGATCGAGAGGAATAACTTGAGAGAATTTCCAAGGAGAGGTAGAGGGATTGAGAGAGGTGCCTCGTGTCACGAGCAAAGCGTTAATCAAAAGCGCGATCGAATCAAAGAATCAGATTACGCGGAATACTAACTAGTGTAATATTACACTAGTTTCAATCACCGATTGACGGAATCGACATATGGATCGCGAGTGTCAAGTATTACACAAGAGATCGAGTTGTGCGATGAGACCAAGATTCAGTATCGTTACTTTATTTAGGAAGAATATAACGCCGCAGTTTTTATCAAGATCGCCTGCATGGCATATAAATGACATAAAACTGATGGTATGTATACGCATATACCGTTGCTCTTATAATACAATCTTTGTTTGAATTTGTGCGATGCAAAATAATTGTTCCATGATGCTTATACGCATCGAATTAACCTCGAGTTTCGAGTTGAGAATAGTTGAAACGCTCGAGAGAGAGAGAGAGTTAATAAAATTGTTGATTTGTCTCCGAATTTGCCTCGAGAGATGGAAGGAAGCTAGCATTTCCACTGCGCGAGATGATAAGATTTTCTACGTGTAAAATGTAGATAGAAAACGAAGGAATTTATCTGGAAAAGATTAATAAATTTCTTTCACCACAGTCATCGCGGTCCTATCGACTACGGGAAGGAGCCTGCTGGGGAAAATGATTTGACACGTACGATATACATATATATATATATAATAGAAGATCCGTCCGTTACTGCCAAGTATGCGTCGTCCACAAATATCTACCGCGTAGCCAGACGATTTTCCGAGAAGACGGGAAGAACTACTTGGCGTTTTTGGTTTTCTTGGCACTCTCATCGGCGGTACCAGGTTGTCAGGCATGAGGTCTGTGTTGCGCAACAGGAGTAACGAAATCTGTCCCGCAGATTGCGTGCTGCCGTAAGTCTTTTCTCGGTCGAGTGTCCAGTCGATCCCGCACTTTCGTTCCAACTTGGAAAGACGAAAGGGCGAAATACGCATATAGGTTGAAATTCTTATTCTCTGTTCCCTGTTCCTTTGATTGTGCGGAGCGGAGCCCCTAATAGTAGACGTGCCAAACCTTAAATATCATTGTTTGCTCCTACTACCATAGAAAGAAAAAGAAAAAGAAAAGGCAGAATCTTTATCTCTATTGACAAAATAGCTCTAACGCGATATACCTCTGTAAGGGATCGTAAAACCCAAAGGTTTATAAAATGTCTACGATCGACCAACAGGAAGGTTCGACAAAGCATCGGACATTTGTGGAATTTCATATTGAAAAATGAATCAAGTCGAGTTGGGTGTTATTGGCTAAATCGTAAATTATATAATATCCGAGAAAGAAAAATGAATTGGTTTGATCGCTCTGTGATCGGGGATCTCCGATAAATGATAATTCCTCGTAAACTCGCAATATTCTCGTGAATGCAGACTATATACATTCTGTTGCTCTCTTTTCATATTGTATAAAATCTGGAGAATTTGCCTGCACGGCGAGATGGATGGCACGATATTCTAGACGGTACAAGTATGTAAGAGATATATCATATTGGTCGGACGCAAACGTCGCAAATGTCGAATTCGGATGGCATGGCAAACTGCACATACTCGTATCATGGCGCGCGGAAAGAATCAATCAAATGGCAATACATATATAATACATATGTATGTATATGATATAAAGTAGAAATACACTGCAGCGTATAAATAAATAAAGATTCTAGACTATATAGAAGCGGCGCGATTAGCTGCTAGAGATAGATGAAATAAGTAGATGGACATCGGTGCGTGTACATAGTAGACGCGTCGTAGTAGACGGCGCGACGCCGTTTATTTTCGTGTCGTACCGTCGCTGTGCGCTGTGCACTGTGCACTGTGCAGTGTGCAGTCTGTGCGCGACCAACGGCTTCAGGCCTCAGGACTCTCAGGAGTCAGGCTTGCCTTGCCTTTCAGTTGAGACTTTGAGAGTAGCCGGTAGCGCGCGCTGATCCGATCCATGAGCGCCATATGAGCGGTACACTCTTATCGTTAGTCTAGCTATTCATGGTGCAATGTCACATTGCGGACGTTGCGCAACTTACAATTATAGAGGACGAAACTAAATGCTGCCGAGACTAAATCTAAACTCCCCTTTGCATGGAACCTCCTTTCTTTTTGTATGTAACGAAAGAATGGCAGAAGCATAAACTGTAGGAAATGGAAATTGGCAAGATATCGGAATTGAGTGATTAAGGGAAACCCCAACAATGAAAGGAATAGGGAACAGAGAGAGAGAACAAGAATTTCAACCTATATATATATCAGAAACTAGAAACTGTGTATTCCACAATACACAGTTGATTTCTGATGGTTCCTTTTATTGTGCGCAGCCCCCAAGTAAGAGAGAGAAGCGATTTCCTCTTAAAACGTTTAAAATTTCCGATAACCCGGAAATTATCGCTTGCTAGGATCAGCTGTTTCGTAGTGGCGCTTCTGTACATCCCTCGACTCTTACGCTCCAATTATAACAATTATGTATTTACTTATTTTCGCCAGAATCGTCATTATATTTCTTTATCCAGCAGAGACATAGTATAAGATATTCTTTCGCAATTAATCGTAAGATCACTATATAATCACATGCTAAAGAAACAAAAAATAAGATATATTGCTAGCTAATACTAACTTTGATGTCTCGCCTGATCGGTGCCGTTCAATCAACCGTGACATTTTGTGATTGATGGCTTATTATCGTTCAAGTCCAAATACTTATCTTGGTCGCGTGTACCGTATACTGCAATGTCGCTGTATAATAGTGTCGCCAAAGAGCGGGCAGAGGAATAATACGAACCGAGCCGCGAGCGGTAAAAACGCCAAGCTTATTTAATGCGAGAAACAAACGAAAAACGTGAGACGACGAAAAGTTGTTTGATAGGCGCGGCCTGAATCCACTAACTATCGTAACAAAATTTACGCGTATTTATCCAGCCGGAGTCGAAAACGCCGCGACGCCGCGCCTTTGCGACTAAAGAGCGATGCGAAGACGATGACAACGTCGGCGTCGGCAGCCAAGACGACCGTTCTTAAAGACTGTCTCTCGACGAAGAGAACAGTAACGTCTTCTTGCTGCACCAGATGCCAGTCTTAAAGTTGTCGACGCGTATCATTAGAATTCTCATCAGATTTTCTTTACGTTAATTTGTTTGCTCTTTTGTACGCGCGCTCACTGGAAATAATACAGCTATAATCTGTTCCGCGTTTCTCTCTCTCTCTCTCTCTCTCTCTCTCTCTCTCTCGTATTATTTTTGGATGTTATAGCATCTGAAGGACTGCGATTGCAAAGAAATGTCAATCACGGAAAAGATATAACCTTCTTTAAATACAATTTTATCTTTTAATTTATTTCGCTAAATTGCGATCGCATGACTATATATAGTTGATTGCGTTGAAATAACATGTAGGATATAATTACAAAAATTACAAAAATTTTATCTGTTGCAGCTAGCAAACTGAATGTTATACCTATGCAGTACATGACCAAATAAATAGCTTTTATTTTTTAGTCGAATATAGGTACGTGTTTCGTAAAACGTACGTGATTATACCTATACGCGTGTACGCATAGATTGTAGGTATGATATACGCATATAGTATATACAGAAGGGACTGGGCTCTATATACTCGGAACGGAATCGCAGAATGTCGCTCGTCCGTATGAAATTTTTATGCGTGCCGGCACGAGCAACGCGAGAGAAAACGAGATGCACACGAGATGTCTATCGCGCGAGTTAGTCTAAATTCGTTACGATGAATCACAGCGTACGAGTCGGAGCCACGGCATCGTAACGTGCGTACAAGGACGCGTCTAGACGCACAAATTGCCCGTGGCACGGCAGACAGTTGTCGCTGTACCGACGCGACGCGACGCGGCGTCGACGCCACCGACGCCGCCGTCGCAAAGTACTCTCTTTTCCAGCAACGTCGTTTGTTCTTGTCGAATTATGGCCTCCTGTCTTGTCGAATTATGACGGCGAAACCTCGCCCAGGCGTTTTCGCCGATATCTGCACATGCAGTGCGAAGCGGTGCGATGACACGCCGCGTATTTCTCTCTCTCTCTCTCTCTCTCTCTCTCTCTCTCCCTCTCTTTCTCGAGCGCCTCTCACCGCTCATCGCGCTCAAAAGACAGACGCTTCTCTTCCTCCCCTAATTATCTCGCTCCGCGCGACGAATCTTCTCCTCGTTATCACTTGCTAACAAAGTTTCACGAGAGCATGACCACAGTTTTTATCAACTTAATGTATTGCCATTACGCATGTCTTACGAATATTCTTTCGCGATAAACGGATGAATAATTGAAACCATGATTAGCATTGGCCTGACTCGTTACTTTTTGTCAATTAAAAATAATGTCGTGTCATATTAAACGGGCAGATAAAAATGGACAGTTCCGGTCAATTTTCTCCCGACGTATCTATTAATCTACTGCAATATATGCCTAATACATGCATGTATGTATGGAGATCATTCCATTGTCACGTGACTATCCTTTGTCAAAATTAATTAATAAATAAAATGCTTTATTTCAGAAATTATTTTACGACAGATCGTTAAAAAATTACACAAGTTTTTCTGGTTCAGACAAATTTCGCTTTCATCCTCTCTCTCTGACGCGCGCTTCGTAGCGCAGGTACAGTAACAAAGATAAATAATATCCGCTTTAACGAGCCACCACTTCTGTCAAACATAAATCGCCTAAATGAACGTGGAATTTGTTTATCGTGCTCGTTTAAACATGACCGCGAGCATGAGAAGGCAGCAAACACCAATGAATTGTATGTCGTTAATAAAGTACCAATAACATCGAATTATCGTTTTATTTTTCCCATGAGCGATCCACGAACTAGAGCTTCTTGCTCATACAACTTACTTTGACACGTGTTGACGTTCTATATATGATATGTATAAATGTGTGATCACCGATAAACACCCTACGTACCGTTGCAATTGTTGTTTAGGTATTTGAAAGCTAATCGAAAAACAAAGAATGTATTTTGTAATTTTATTAGGGCTATCTTACAATTTGTTTAATTCTCTGCGAGAATACAATAATAGAAGCACATTTGCATAATTAAGAAATTTTTCATTCTTATGAAAAAGAATTAATTTCTTATGAATTTGATGCGTCGCGTCGTATAGTGCTAAATGGAGAGTAAAAGTGGAGTAATAATATATTTTTCAATTATAACATTTCAACGAAATTTCTATTTAATATTTTTTTCCATGCTATTTTTTATAAATTACGAAAATTTTAACAAATTAATGAATTCGTGTTAATTTTCTTTTATAATTTATTACTAACTATTATGCCACATTTGTGAAATTATTTTGTAGCATAAACACATTTTCGTCAAATTGTTAAGCATCGCAATTACGAATCAACCATGAGCCACGCCTGAAACAATTATTGTAATTACAGGGTGTGTAATTACAATATCCACTGACATAATAAATCTCTGATCAACTGATAAAGCTCTTTTTAAAGCTATTATTTAAAACGAGACGTCCTTTTAATTAGTATCGCAATTTGCGTATTCTTTCTAAACTTAATTGTTATCTTTATATAGATTATAGATATTCTAGATAGATAGTGACAAATTAAAACGAATTAAATGTAATCCTTCTTTGACATTTCATTTTTCATATCACCTTTTGTACCAATTATTTATATTCAATGTCAAAACACACACACACACACACACACATGTATTTACTATATTACATATATATTTGTATTATGTAATATGTCCGTGCGCGCGTGTATTATAAAATATAATTAATCTTTGAAATTCGAATTCTCTAAGTTAATTAAAATGAACTGAAAAATATTGTTTTTTCATTTCGCCGCTTTGCTTTTATTTTCAACAAGTCGCAGAAATTGTTAATCAAAACACTGAAATTTCTTGCAATTCGATTCAATATCGAGATTAGAAAGAACGATTGATAAAAAAGTCAACGAGAAACATTAAAACGCTACGCGTGCATGCGTGCACGCACTTGGATACTCGCGAGTAACCGCGGCGTGTGCAGTCTGCAGTCTGCAGTCTGCACAGCCACTAATCATACATTCACGCCTTAGCTGTAAACAATGGGACCGAGCCTACACTCTCTCTCTCTCCCCTGTTCTATTAATGATTTTAATAAAGAGAGTAAACACATGCGAGAGAGTAGGCGAGGAAACGCGCGTAGACTGCTTGCCGCCGCACCGCTCGCTCATCGCGCGGTATCGTTATATATGTATATCTCGTACGATAGATCGTTATTATATTAGCGACTGCAGATGACGCGTTGTCAATTCATAGAATCCAGTATAGACCAATTTTGCGTAGACTGTGTGAAAACAAATTATTATTGACCAAAACATAATTAACTTTCCATTATCTTCACCATTAGCTCACCACTACTACTTAGCTCGTCACGTTTTCATTTCAATTCATCGAAATATCAGTATATCTTCATGGACGTAAAAATATCATGCACAAGCATCGGTTTTGTTTTATCAAATACCTACATTTAACTATTGTATATAAATGAGATATTTACAGCTAATTTGATAGTTAAGAAAAAGAATTATCCGCATTCGTTATATTATCTGTGCTACTTTCATTTTTGCACTAAAAATTAAAAATTCATTTTTAGAGAGAGGAAGGTCACCGATATCGACATATACCACTTTGTTTTTAGACAATATTTCTGAAACAAAAGGTAAAAATACAACTTTAAAAACATAAGTACAAAGTAAAGAGTGTCTTCTATCAGATAGTATAAGCAATTTTTACAATACTACTTGCAATTTTGCAATAATTAAGTTTTTCGTAAGTTATGCAAAAATCAGCGTCTGACAAAATGGGCTCCAAAACTGACATAGTAGGCAATAATACCAACATTCCTATTTTATAAATATAAAGATATATCCTATTCTGTAAAGAAAACTAATTTATGAAACTATATAAACATTTAAAATGACATAATATTATCGATAATACACAGTCACTATTATTTTAATTATACGCAATTTGCAAAAGAACACCGTAAGAATTTTCTTCTCGGATTTATAGAATTGGTTTTTAGCTGATTTGGTATAGAAATAAACCACAAATATATGAATTATGAGCTTGTACTTATTTAATTAGCTAAACAGAGAGATCATGATTTTATTAGTATTAATAAAGTGCAATAGTTAGTTTCTGAGAAATAAGGGGGTGTCACTTTAGGAGACCTATGTCAGTATCGGCGACTTTCCTCTACCTACGTAAAAATGAAAATAAGAGGTACAACCTCCAATGGAGGCCTTGATCTTGAGAAATTTTATCTAGATTCTGATTGAGAAATTTTATCATGATCCTGAACAACGTTCGAGAGGTTTTAGCTGTCGGTCGGACACCACAGGTAATGCTCTTTATAATTCCATACTTTATATTATACGAGTAACTATCGGGAAGTATTTAAGGAAAAAATATTTTATTGTGTAGCGTTTATTATAGCGCGAGAAAGCTCTCGAGATAAGCTAGAAGAAAGAAAATGCGATAAAATATGTGAGGTTCCGCTTAAGAAATTTATGATGACCTTTACGTGAGCTTCAAACAACTCAAGATCAAATCAATGGCACCATCTTATGTCTTATGTTCCCCTCTAAACCATACAACCATACAACTTTTGTTTGAAACATTTTTTCGTATCCTCCATATTTTTCGAGGTACTTGCCTGGTAAGACTGGTAAGATTAAAATGACTTACTAGCATACGTATGTATGTATGTATGTACACTGTTAGAAATGTCTCAATGAATTTTAATTAACATGTAAAGGAAGCATGTGATTATGCACGAAATTAAATGTAATGAATGATGTAAATAAAAACTAAATTTAAAATTACAGTAGTCTTAAATGTGATGAACGTGTGTATTGAAATTAATGAACACATTATTATAGAAATTAATTTACACGTTAATGAAAAGTACGAGATCTGTAACTGAAAAGTAATTTACGTTAATGACATGTAAGAAACGTAAACGTATTAAACGTTAAGCGTTAATAGTATTAGGCATAATTAAAATATTATTAATATTCGTAAATGTAAAAGTACATTAAATTTCAACACGCGCTTAACTTTTAAGTTAAGCGTATTGAAATTTAATGTACTACAAACTTAAATTTCATTAATATGTACATTAATAGTTATTTCAATTACGATTAATTAAATGTCATTTATATCCGTAAATGAAAAGTATATTAAATTTCATTACACTTAATTTTTCAGTTACTATGTAAACTTAAATCTTAATAACATGTGCATAGTTAATAGTCCTTTCAGTTACAGAGAAATTAAACTTCATTCACCAATGTACATTAAAAATTAATGAAATTTAAGAACATTTCTAGCAGTGTATGTATTATAAAAATATAGGTTGCTGGCCATGTGCCGTGTACGTGGCAACGTCTTAATTGATGTTAAAGCTGAATTTTCATGCGGCAACAAAATGTATTTATATTGGTTGAAAATTTTACGTGATGTGACTTGCGATATTTCCAATCTACAGTTCTCAAAAATTTGTATCACCTGACATTTTACTGCCGCAGCGTGCTGCGCAATGAAAAATCAGCTTAAAACTGTCGTGCTTTAAGCCTGCGCCACTACACGATCGATGCTTGTTTTTGTTTTTCTGCTGAATTATTTGCGTTTTAGTAAATTACTAGAATTGCACCACACTGAACGCTTTTCTAAAAAGGAGGGTAGATCTACCCTATAGGTAAAATTATTGGATTTTGGCCTCTTTTATATATGGTATATATATATTTCTCTTTTTTTTTCTTGTATAATCTTTTGATATGCTGAGTCATTTGTAAACATTCATTTCAAGTAAATAGATAATATGATCAAATAAAAATATTAAAAATTTAAAACTGTAATCAAAGATGCAGATTTTGATAAAATTGAGCCACTTTTAATGCGATTTTCAACATGTTCCCATTGAATAAGTTTAAAATAAACGTTTGTAAATGATTGAGCACACCAAAAAAATACAAAAAGACGTAAGAAGGCATAAGAAAGATTCTATTCTCGTTTAGGCCAAAATCCAGTAATTTTTTGCCTGTTCTCCTCTCTAAGTAATTTACCAAAACGCAAGCAATTTAGCAGGTATATGTATAAAGACGCATCGTGTAGGCTCGCACTCTCTCTCTCTCTCTCTCTCTCTCTCTCTCTCTCTCTCTC
>NW_017299966.1:96714-119866 GCF_001594075.2 Trachymyrmex cornetzi
CTCTCTCTCTACGGTAGACTTCTTCTCCTCACATTTTCGAGCGTGTGCGGCGAAATGACGTTATCGCAGAAAGATGCAAGAGTGTGAAGAATATCGGCTATATGCTAACGCAACAGATAACAGATCAATGGCGCTGAAAAATAAACTGAACTTGCATATGTATATGTATGCATCAGGATTGATACTAAGCTAGCTACGATTGATACCAAGAGGCGTCCATAAACAACTACTTCGTATCGTCGAAAGACGTCAAGTAACGATTGGTACGCAACCAATGAACGCACATTCGCTTCTCGTTATCTCACTTCCATCGTATAAATCGTAAATGATTTTACTTTTTAACTTTTTTTTTATACAAACGCAAATAAGAACTATATATAACGGCTAACTACGCATTTTTTTTATTTCGATCAGTAAAACTTCAACCAACGAAAATGTATGATACACTTATTAACGACACGATTACTTATTAAGCATCGATTCGGTCTTGCTTTGTACTTTCCAAAAAAAAAAAAGGTGAATCTGCCGAAAAAAATCTTTTAAATTTTCTTTTTTTATTTTATTATAATGAATAATATGCCAAAAGATTGATGATCACAAAAGAATAAACTGTAATGTACTCGTGTGAAATTCAAACTTAATTGTGATAAAGGAAAGAATTTATGTGTGTGTGTGTGTGTGTATATATATATATATCCATATATACACATAAAAAATTTTCCAATGCCATGCATGCACAATAGAATTACAAATGTATACGATTTATGTCAAAGATATCGCACTCCTTTGTCACAAAGAAAATTACACAAGAGCGGTATTCATAGTTTATTCTTATTTCAAGACTGTCTCAAGTAATGCTTTAAGATGCTAATACGGCCTTCTGATTGATTTGTGACATCTTAAGATATGTATACTTTAGACGGTCTTAAATATAATTAGAATCAACTACGTAAGTATCAGCCTAAAGGAAGAATTATTTGATAAAATTGTTTATTGACGTATGGTGCATGCATGATACGAAGTATACGAACGTTATGTCGATAACTATTATAATAAATGCGATAGAACACTCGTTCAATTTATAAGCACATATCAAAAATTTTGTCAAACAACTAAAAAGAGATAAGTTTTTTTTTTACTCTTCTCTCTTGCGTAGTCAGCCAATATTTTTTATTGAAACTTTATCACAGGGAGATAAAAAAATTACAAAAACATAAATATGTAAAACATAACGACAACAAAGTTAAAACAACAAAGTATGTGTAATTATTATAAAATGTTATTTGAGCTAAAAGTAAAAAATAAGAATATGCAGAAATATATACAATATAATGTATAATTACAAAATCAAATATCATATAGTTACATTATTTCATTACATATAGCACTTTCCGATATTTATGTGAATTTATATCTCGATCTTTTCAAGATAATTAGATAAAGAAAAATCATCAGAATTATTAGAAAAATATATTTCGACTAATAACGTACAAAAGTCCCATTCAAATATCACGTACTCCAGATAATAATTTGAAAAATCATGTAAAACAAATTGAAGCAAATTTCTACTTTTTACACATCATGCTCTTCTAATATCAAGGATTTATTTTTTGAAAATTGTTTATTCTTCATATATAAATTACAGTTTACGTTTGAAAGGTTGAAACATTTGCTTTTTCTTACCGCTCATATATTTATCAATGACTTTTCAATCAATGATATTTACGTTCCCCTTCGAATAAACGCGAGTTCTGTTTAACGATGCATTTTTGTGCTTTGTCAGAAACATGCTTAGTTTGTAGATCGAATAACACGAGTCAATATCAAATTATGCAGAAGTAGACGTTGGAATATTTAATAACAGCTAATAATACCCAAGCGTGTACAGTGTGTCTTCACCTGTGTGAAAAGAACGTGATAGAATGCACACGCACACGCTCGCACATGTATATATGTATATACACTACTCTGTGTTCGAAAAGTTTCGAGACTGGCTAAATTAAACTGCGCGTGCTAAGCCGATGTCGAAAAAATTTTTTTTATTTTGACAACATTATTACCGACATATATGCCAAACTTCACGACGCTGAGTTTGTTTACAAACAAGTTCAAATCACTTTCGTAAAATCAAATTTTCTCACTCACGGCAATTTCCACTATGTCTCGAAATACGGATCAACGAATTATTAGTCAACGAAGTATTATCTTGCTGTTATGAAGCGTTTGCGTGATTCGATCCGAAAAAAAAGGCCGAATTTGTGGCGAGACAGCAGCTGGTATTTGCACCACGATAACGCGCCGGCGCGGCGTATGGATCTCGTCTTGTATGTGTGTGTGTGCTCTCGAATTTTTGGCCAAAAACGCAACTAATAATACTAATATGATCCCGCAACCACCGTATTCGCCTGACTTGTCACCAGCAGACTTTTTTCTGTTTCTTAAGCTTTAAGTTGCCGCTGCGTGGTCGCCGTTTTGACAGCATTGAAGAAATTCAAAAAAATTCGCTGAACGAACTGAAGGCGATATCAGAAAGTGGGTCCCAGGAAATCTTCGAGGATTGGAAAAATCGTTGGCACAAGTGCGTTGTAGTCCATGGGGAATACTTTAAAGGCGACTAAATAAATATTCATGAATAAATTACGTTAATTGTTTTTTATTAAGCCAATCTCGAAACTTTTTGTACAGAGTAGTATATACTTTATAGGCATAAAATCTTTATTCTTGTAAAGACGGCAGCTTTTTATATTATATGTATAATAATTTAAGTTTTCTACACGATATTGTACATCGCAAAAAAATCACCATCATATTATCTATAATATATTTGTTATTTTTATTTACATGTATATGTACATGCAAATATGGAAAATTGATCGTAATTTCTTGCAAATCCTTTCATTGTTGTTTCATTAATTCCATACAATTTATATTACAATAGAAATGCTGGATTTCAAACCAACATAGAAATTGTGCAACAACAGAAATTGTGAAAACTCTACGTGTTATCGAATAAAATTTGACTGATTCTAACAACATTTTTCATTGGATAAAAATTGTTTGATAGATTTCATACATATCTACACAGGCGAATCTTAAATTTCGTTATTAAAAAATTAATAATTCGTCACATTTAGCATAATACTTGAATCAATAGATACCTAGATTATGTCGCCCATTGATCGCACATTTTTAGATAATCTAGAATAATACACACATATGTGGACATTATAAAAAGTACAAGTACTTTTTGTAAATACAAAATGCAAATATTATGTGTTTGACCGTGTACATCGATATTATTTTGTGTTAAAAAAAAAATATATATATATATACAAAAATATATATATATATGTATACACACATATAGTATATTTGTACTTATATATGTATATAGTATATGTATTTGTATATACACTTGCAAATTTTTCAAGTAAAAAGTCACCGTAATTTTATGAAACGCTAAAAATTGACACAAGAAATCTTAAGAATTACGGATTAATGCCATATATCTTTATCAAATTTAAAAATACATATGTATATATATTTATATTTCATATTTACTACTTTAATTGATTGGCTCGAGTTTTTTCAAATCGACAACAATGCCGGAATCATTTTTATAATAAAGCTTCATACTAATGATAAATGATATGACAAAAATGTATCATTGTACTTATATCATTAATAATATTTCTAAATTATTTTCTTGATTAAAACTCACGTGTATATCTCTAACATAACATTTGAGTAACATAGAGTAACAACTAAAGCACATAATACTAATAATCTTCTAAAAGTCTTCTTGAAAAAATGATATAATAATGTTGATATTTCAAGCTGATATTGCAATGATTCAATAATATAGCGTCAACAATAATTGATTTTATCAGGAATGTTGTATATTATCTATTATCCCATTAACATGCACATATATAATTATATGTTAATCCTTCATAGGCACACTGGGTCTTTTTTGGCCAAGATGAAATTTCATTCTCAAATTTCTTGGCGCAAATTTCAATTTTTATTAAATAAAGGTTTTAATACATTTCAGTTGAATAACTATTTGACAATGTAACAGAGATGTTGAGAAGTAATTTTGAATTTTTTTAGATTTTTTTTTAAAGCCTGGAACAGTAAAGCCCGATCTACATAGCATGCAGAACGCGGGTCACAGATCGCAAGTTTGTTGCAACAGCCAACCTGATACGTCAATTTTTAAATGGATGCTTTCGACTGGCTGTCGCAACAAGTTTGCGACCTGTGACTCGCGTTGCGAGTCTGCAAAGACCTAGACTGTGCCTACGGAGTAAGTAAAAATTATATGTATTCCTTTATATATAATATAAACACAATAAAATATACATGTATATAATACAAAACATATTTATAGCAAATCGTGCACACACACACACACACACACACAACACGCGCGCGCGCACGTGCTCAAAACAACATTGTATCATTCATGCTTTCAACTGCAAATTCGAAATGTTTGCGCGCGTATAATGCGTGTATGCGTACGTAGGTGTGTATATATTTTATTAAAATTTAGTTGGTTACTTAATTCTGTGATTTACTCCACTTCTACGTGGGTTGCACTGTTTATTTTTGTTATAGATACACATATAAAATGTAACCATATTTCTTAGAAAATATTTAAAATTAATCAGATCCAATCTTCGCGTTTTTTCATTATACAAATGAAAACTTTTAACAACAGAGGCTATATTTTTCTTTTTTATGCAACAAAAATGAATCAACATTTTGGGAAAACATAGTTTATATCTGAAAGCTGTTATTATCAATCAATACTATATAAATCACTCGCGCGCGCGCGTGTGTGTGTAACAAGTTACAATATATTATATATATATATATATATCTATATATATATATATATATATATTTATAACAAAACGACTTGTTATACTGATGTCATGCTACTCTCTAAAGATATATAATATGTATATGTGTGATTTGTAACTAAATTGAGTTTAATCGCGTATAATCATAACACTGATACACAAAGTATATATGGATATATGTGTATGTATAAAAAATCTACCTTAGGATTATATCTCCCGCCAGATATGAATATATCTAAAATTTATGATGCAATAGTCGAACTTTCAATATAATATGAATTAAGCAAATCTTTCCAAACGTTTTTACACCTATATATATAAATGGTTTATAAGTAATACTTATCCATATATGATGTTTGTTCTATTTTTGCTTGCTAAATATTAAAAAAAGCTATGTAATATCTCGTATGTCGCAATTTTATTAAGCACCAAATCGCTAGAAAGAATTTTTTTTACATTATACTCTACAGCCTAGTAGATTATATACAGGGTGTCGGTCCATAAATGTCCGAGCAAATATCTCGCAACTGGTTGAAGTTACAAAAAAGTTTAATGAGAGAAATTTGTAGGATTCCGAGTCAGCTACAAAATGCACGTAAACAATTTTTTTCTACTCTTGGCTTTTTCGAGTTATGTAGGTTAACATAGTTTTTTTAAATGGATACCTATAATTTTTTGCATATTTGTATAGTAGGGAGCATTTGCAATCAAAATTATATATAAAAAATCGCTACTATCCATCGTTTACGAGATAATCAACATCTTAAGTAGCAAAGTAGTAAGTTGGATTCCAAGTAATTTTGAACATGGTTAGAAATGTCAAAGAGAGGTCGGAGAAGAAAACAAACAATGTTTTTTATGAAATATTTTTTATGAAATATTTATTAACCCATAAATTGCTCATAATTTTGACCATCGTGTTCAATACAACATTCGACGCGTTTTATAATGTTTCTCATTGTTGACTGCAGCATTTCTACCGTAATGCCTTCAACATCTCTATAGTGACTTTATATCGTAAATCTTCTTAATTTTCAGAAACAATTGCGTAGACAATATATGTATATATTTTTAATATATCCCCAAAGAAAAAAATTCACAGAATTCGATGGCTCATGTAAAATTTGCACTAAATTATCACGAAACGGTTAGAATTTGTATTTCTTTAATACAGCGTACATGTAATTTCTCGATACCTCTAAATTATGTACTATACTATTCTTATGGATGTACGTTTGTTTTGACAAAACTTAATAGCACACTTGTCTCTTTCTCTTGGCCTGTTCCGATTGTACAACGTTGTCTTGTTAGTGATCCTGTTTGACGTAATTGATCTTCAACTCGCCGAAATGTATGTACGACCGTTTGGTATCGGGGGCTTATTACGATTCTTGAAACGAGGTGAAAATTACGAAAGTGATCGAATTTACTAGAATATTTATAACTTCATTGGTTAACACCTAGTGAGTTTGCTCATTTTTATAATTTTCACTTCGTCTAAAGAACCGTAATAAGCCCTGGATACTTTTGTTGATAAAGTAGAGCTGAGCTTTATTTTCATTACGCATACCTAAATGCCACATCTCGAGCATATCACACTTTTCACTAATTGTAAACATCGTTATTTTCGTAATCTACAATGATACGTATTCATTGAAAAGACGACTTGACTGACCAACAGATACTGCACTGATTCATACTCCATGCTAGGCAAATATTTTATTTACAAAACAAGCAGTCGCGTATTTTGACTAGTTGAAGATCAGTGATCCTGTTTGACGTAACCGAATTCAAAATATTAGTCTGAATCTTGTTTTTTAAATCGTGATATGGAAATCAACTTCTTAAGATTCAATACTTAAAATGTCAATTATCTCGTAAACAATGCGTAGTAGCAATTTTTTACTACATATATGATATGATTTTGATTGCAAATGCTCTCTACTATATAAATATGCAAAAGAATTATAGGTATCCATTTAAAAAAACTATATTAACCTACATAACTCCAAAAAAGCCAAGAGAAAAAAAAATTTTTACGTGTACTTTGTAGCTGACTTGGAGTCGTACAAATTTCTCTTATTAAACTTTCTTGTAATTTCAACCAATTGCGAGATATTTGCTTGGACATTTATGGACGAACACCTCTCTCTCTGTGTGTGTGTATATAAAATAAAATTCTATATGTGATGTATACGTTCGTTATAAATCATTTTCTCGTTATAAAAACTACATTACTCAATGAGTAAGAAATCATTATGAAAAGGTGACCAATTTTACAGTGATGACATATATCAAGAAATGAAAGGATATAAGTGAATTGTTTTAGATATTACAATTATAATGGTTTAGTTTTCAAAACAAATAAAAAACAATTGATACTTGATAATTTTTCGTGTGAAAATTTCCAGCTTTTACTTACATTAATGCGACAGATAATCGATACTGTGCAACAATTTGAAAGGCAGCGCGGGCGCTTTTGTAATTCACTTGATATATAAAATACGATTTATTTATACATTTATGTAAGTGTTATATAAAAATTTGTAAACCTTATTCAGGCATATGTGATAAATCTGTGGTTTCATTTCGACGTTGCAATCGTTCGGGATGTGAGCAAGCCAACTGACTGAAATCACGAACAACGTCATTGAATGTTTCATCACCGGTGACGCCTATTTCAGAGTCTTTCATTTCTTCATTTAGGAGACCAAGCCGTAATCTGCCATAAATACATCGATGTAAAATAAAATAAAATATTTTATAGTATATACATAAAAGTCTATATACGTATATAAACCTTTATAGACAATACTTACAAAGTGACGATATCGGCGTTTGCTTCTTTTACAGCAATTGACAAAGGTTTTATTCCACTTTCATCTTCAATATGTTGATCAGCACGATGTTTAAGAAGTAGGCATACTTGGGCAGTATGTCCTGTAATTGCAAAAATTTATAAAATGTTAATATTCTTCTCCTCTCTCCATTTCGAAAAACATAAAGACAATATTGTTATGTACCTAATTCTGTCGCTATATGCAATGGTGTTTTTCCCTCGATGTCTTGACAATTGATTCGTGCACCATTTAAAAGGAGATACTCACATGACATAACGGAACCCTGCAAGAATATACATAATTAATATTACATTTGTATATTTTGAGAAGCATGTTTCTTGCAGAAATAGTGTAAGAAATGTATGAAACATAATTCACAAAAAAGAAAAATTATACATTGTGTGTGTGTGTGTGTGTATGTGCGCGCGCGCGCGCGCGCGCTCACGTTTTATATAAAATGTCGTACATACACTTATTATCGCTTGATGTAGAGAACTGCGGCTTTTGTCATTAACATTCGACCACAACTTATCAGCACCGGCCGCTAATGCTGCACACATTACCGGTAAATTATGCGCTGCTGCAGCTTTGTAAAGCAACATCTCAGGATGCAGATTTTCTATATCTTCTTCATCAGTAAATTCTTCATCCTCGCCAGCCGTTGAATCTTGATCGGAACTTAGTTCTAAATTGTTATCGATAGCAGGTTTTGGTACATCGCAACCAAACATTAAGACAGCTGATTGTACTTTTTCGTTATAGTGCTTCTTTGATCCAAGATCTCTATTTCCTGAAATGTTTTTATTATCGTCCTTGACTTTATCATTGGTATGTTTATTGAAACTGTCGTCCGATTCGACGACTAAAAACGTATTAATATTCACTATTTCAGTCGTATTCAATTTTAGTTCGCTTTCCATCGAACCAAGCTCTTTTGCAAGCGGTTCGACACTTGCGACTTCTTCACGAGTTGCAGTTGTACTCTTAACATATTTATTAACTTCATTCAAATCGTTCTGCGAACGATTTAAGATCTTTCCGTAAAGAGTAGAATTGTTTTTCAAATCTATATTAGCACTATCATCCGAGCTTACGGAATTTCGTTCAATTTTCTTTGCTTTGCCAACGGAATTCAAACTGTCGATTGACGTGTGTTTACTTTCGTCCGAGCTCGTTGAAGGATAAGTTTCTTTGACAGGTAATAATGTCAACGTTTTACTGGCACTACTATTATCGATCTTATCGCAACTGCGTGGTCTGCGACGTAATTTACGCACACTCCATTTTCGAAATCGCATTTGCTCGCGACTAGCGTGATGCCCACCAGCTGGTATTACATCAGTCAGAGGTTTTACAAATTTACGATCTACATATTTGAATTTTATCCAAGCTTCTCGAACGTTACTAGAGAAAAGTAAATATTTTTTGTAAGATTTTCTTTTATTGCCATTAAACAGGAGATAGCTGATCAATTTATCATGACATTATATACCCATTGCATTTTGGTGTAGCTTTAGTAATGTCGGAAGGTACAGGTAGAGCTTCGTATATGCTATTTACCACAGAATTGCCTAATTCCGCCATTACTTTAAGTATTTCTGGTTCCCAATCATCCAATGTTAAGGATCGAACTTTACTGTAGTGTACCCCAAGACTTCTATGTACACCAGAACATTCTAGATAAACGTGAAAAATATCAAGTACATCGTGTTAAAAGTAGCACCGCATACATTTTGTTGAGTAAAGCTTACCTATGCAAAGCGTAATGCCTAGATTAATGCTAGCCCATCGTGGATTAACATCGCCGCAATCGCAGCAAACCTCGTTACCCGAGATCTTTAATAACTGTTCCCACACTCTGAAATTTCAAAGTGATAATTTGTGATAAAATACTCTCACCTCCTCAATACGAATCGACAGCATAAAAAGTATCAATACTCACTTTGACTTTAGTCTTGTCAATGGTCTCGCAGGACTATCACGTGATTGTAATTCATGTGGATTAATATTAGCAACTACACTCATGCCTCTTTGAATAGCAGCGCCAATAGCTTGCTGCATCGCAGTTATCCACGCCAAATACGATTCTTCGCTGTCTGCTTGCAGCATATGACTCCTAGAAAATGGAAACTTAATTTTTTATTCACTTATGAAACGTTTAACTTTTACTTTTGTTTATAATAATATATTATAGTAATTACCGCGCACAAATTGGAAACTGGTATCTACTTACTTTGTTGGACTTAAAACTTCAAAACAATTTCTCCTATCGCAATCAACTACAGGTTTTACAGTGCATAATCGCAAATCTTCTTCCATAATTGTATAGCCTTCGTCACCTGTTCTCTTTCGATATACTAGCTGATGATCCTTCAAACAGAACCACCTTCTGTTCCAAGTTTTAAAAGCATTGCTAGTCCTTTTAAATAAATAGCCTTCCATCTTGGAATTGCTAGGTTCCAGAGAAGGGATCAAATCTCGATTGTTAACATAAATATGACGATTTTCCATTTCTTTTTCGAGTTTATTCGAATCACCTCTCATCTGAACTAAATTTTCATCGAGATCTTTGAGAGAAGGATCTAAATCTTGAGCAAGATCGCTACCTTGATGATAATAAGTAATACACGCGTGCATGTAGCTTAATAATGTGCCTAATATCTCGTGTCGCTTGTGCGCTTGCAGCATCGTCAAAGCGTGAATATAATCTAAAGCAGTGTGTCGAAAACATGATCGGGTAGCCGACAGGATGTTTGATGCTTCTTCGTATTCCATAGGCCGAGATTTCGGTACTTGAGAATTCCTATTCAGTGCAATATCAAGATCACTGGAAATTCTTTCAAAGTAATGCCGAGTCTCTTTTGTTCTCTTGATATCGCTAGGAAAAGATTGAAGTAAAATTTTGTAGAATTTCGTAAAACTTGTCAATTTTGTTTGAAAATCGATGTGTGTGTGTGTGTGTGTGTGTGTGTTGTGTGTAAAAAATTTACCTTTTAATAAAATTATTAAGATCCTTCATCACAGTCCTAGAAGCTTGATCTAATAAAATAGTATGATACTTGTTCATTTCTTGTAAAGCATGTATAAGCTTATTTAGGAATGCCATTATTTCTGGATCATCGCTGAAGTACAAAGATAATTCCCATAGACTATTGGCAAATTGGCTTTAAGAAAAATAACAATTATTAATATTAAAGATATATCATTATACACACATATATATGTGTTAAGTGTATATATATGTGCCAAAAAGATGTGGGTATATAAATATAATGTGGAAAATGATGGAAATTTTTCTTTATGTGTTATTTAATACATAATTCGTTGGCATTTTTTTTACTTTTTCCTTGATTACCATTAATTTGTATTATTATTGCATAATGTACATACATTATATATATATATATATAAAATTTATCTATTTTTCTATATTATGTAAGATTCTATTATATATTCCTTTGCATCTTCTGATAATAATCTTAGTTAATTTTAATATAGTATATTTGACAAAACGATTACAATTGATCAACAAGTTGAAAAAGACAAAGTATATTGTTATATATTGATATATGAAACTTACTTTTGCTGTCCAACAAAGGCTTTTCCAGTATCAATAGTCAGACTGCAATTTTTTAATACCTAAAGAAAAAATTATAAAGTTGGGATATATTTTTTATATGTCTGTTACGCATATATATGTATATTATAACGTGATAATTGTATGTAAAAATGACTCATGTCATATTGTTATCATTAAATTGTCTGTCATTTGCATATTATTTAATCCATGTATTACATTAAGTGTAATCATTTTCAGAAAGTGCAAAAGTTAAATTAATGATATACAAATGTGTTTAAATAAGACATTTTATAATATTATAGGATACCTTATCTAACTTTTGTTCTAGTAGATCCACATTCTTCTCCACCTCTTCGATGCATAATCTGTAAAGTATACATTTCACACAACACTTTATCATTCAGTCAATTTAGTGCAAAATGTCATCTTAAGCTAAAAAATTTATTGAGCTTAAACTACCAAGAAACGATTAACAACGGATAGTAGAATAACAGAAAATCATAGAGAGATACAAGTGCTATCCCTTTGTACGAAACAAATTGTGTCTGTGTATGTGTGTGTGTAAGGAAAGAAATCTTACCGAAACTTGGGAGTATCCCGTAAGCATTCCTCGAATTCGATTAAAGGCTTCATTTTGTACTGTTGACTTTTCAAGATCTTGGAATGTAGCTTCGTCCGGTATACCGCGATCTCGAAATATTGTGCACGCGATATATTCCATGAAACAATAAATTGGTTAGCACAGTCCGGTGCGACTGATAAAAAATTAACACAATAAGACAAGAGCGTTTCCCACCATTCTCACTGTTCTGTCAAATCTTTCGTTTAACCTGCGTCGACGCTAACCTATACGGAAGAGGACAGAACAGAGTGCAGTCCTGCAACTCTGTTGTCTGCGTCATCTGCGTCACACGGACGTAAGAAACACGCAAGAAAATGACTCAAAGCGACCGGCGCGCGCACGTTTGTCACATGTGTATGTATATATATGCCATGCATACATACAAATATACATACGTACATACATACACACATACAAGCCGACGCAACGTATCACACGTATGCAGAAGAAAACACAAAACGAGGAAACAGCAATAACCCGACGATTAACGACTAGAGTGACCCAGCCAGCGCAGCCTGCGCAGCCGGCAGCGGCGGCCATCAGCTGATATCAAAATATAAGCCATATAAACGTATGTACAAGCGCACTGAAAATTGAAATGTTCGCATTCAGTTGCTTGCGAGTGCTGTCAATAGATGGCACTCGTATGCTATTACGATTGTTACGAACGAAGCCGGAAGCGCGAAGTTGGCTGAAAATGCTGAAATAACCATAAGTGGGGGGTTTCATCAAATCACTTACCTTACCACAAATTAAATTGACACGTAATTCGTATGACGTATAAAATCTAATCAAATGTAACGTTATTGTGAATCAAGTTAAGAAACTTGACGTTCCCAATTGGAATCTAATCATGCGTTACACGAAATGTTTCGGGTTTCTGAACGTTACTGCAGCCTTGGTCTATTATTATTACGTATTCGGAAATGTAATCGGCGCCGCTGCCGCCGACGATGATTCTAACCGCAACTTTGAACGCATGTACAAATGGAGAAATTTACGAGAAGGCTTCCAAGAGGCGAAAATCTGCAGGAAACCGATATTTCTGCTAATCCACAAACCGGGCTGTCCAACTTGCGAGAAATTGAAGCCTAAATTCACCAACTCGATCAGAATCCTCAATCTTAGCCAGCAGTAAGTACTTTTTGCGCGGAACGTTACTACGTAAAAAAATATATAGTATATTTCTCTACTTTGCCGAGTTGACGGCATTTATTTGAACTCGAAAACGCGCGGTGCGCACCAAACAATTCCTGTCACGTGATATACATATATACATATATACCTACCTAATTTATATCTATAAACGTGCCGCCGAAGACTTGCGCGCAAGAGATTCTAATAAACGGTTCTAATAAATGTATAATATGTATACACATGTACAAGATATTGTTGATGATAGATCGATCTCGCATTAGCGTAAATGTCCAATCATACATTATTGTAAGCAAAATGTTTTTTTACGAGTTAAAGTAGTACACTCGCGAATTAAAAACAGTCAGAAATTGAATTCTCTTGAAATTGAAACTGCAGTACATTGTACGCATTGACACGCTTGTGCAATTAATGAGATTGACCTTATATACATATAATACCAATACTAACAATAAGATATAAACAATTAAAAACTGCACTTTTTATACGTGTCGCTTATACAAAGTTTATGAAAATGTCGCATTTATTTTTGTAAGCTCTAAACTAGCAACGATACGTTATCTAATAATAAAAAGAAGGATATTATGAAAAAAATGTCGTTTATTAACTTTTTACCTTTTAGTTTGGTAAACAGAGCCGTGAAAAGAATACAAAAATTTGTCAACGTGTCATGTAAATCAAAGGGGATCGATAATGATAAGTATAAGAGTGATCTGAGCACAAGAATTGTAATTGTCGTAACACTTACTTTGTTAGAGACTTAAGTTATAGACGTAAGTAACGCACAAGCTTTGGCGTATGACATACGACTTATTGGAGATACGGCGATAATAGATGAGTGGTTTACCCACGTCGATATAAAAAGTCTCTTAGAAAGTTCACTAACCCCCCAATCAAGTTATAGTGGCTAAAAATAATTTAATTCGGTTCCTCATATTATTCTGCGGAGAAACATCTACATATATGTATACACTTGATTTTTTGTGTGGTCATTAAATAGTTGTAAACAATTTTTTGTTTAAAAAATCTAAACTTGGAATAAAAATTCCGAAAAAAATTCTGTAAGCTTAATTGGATCAAAAGAGACATTTTTTGTGCAAATCAATAGTTTTAAGACAAAAAAATGTCTAAATTTGAAAAATGACTACTTTCATGATTTTTTTCTCAGAAACTAATCATCCAATCGGTATGAATAAAAAATGAAAATATTCGGCCAATCTTAAATTATAGCAAGAATTTTAATTTATTTTGATCTGTACTGTTATTGTGACAGTGAAAACATTATTACAATGAAGGCGCATCCGCGGCACCTTATTAACAGTAGAGATAAATTGACAAAATAAATTAAAATTCTTGTTACAATTTAAGATTAGCCGAATATTTTCGTTCTTTATTCATACTGATTGGATGACTAGTTTCTGAGAAAAAAAAATTATAAAGGTAGTCATTTTCAAGTTTAAACATTTTTTAATCTCAAAAACTATTAATATAAACAATAAGTCTCGGAGACAAAAATGTATATTTTGATTCAATTAAATTCGTGGAATTTTTTCGGAATTTTTATTCCAAATTTAGACTTTTTAAACAAAAAATTTTTTATAACTATTCAACGACCATATAAAAAAATTAAGTGTATATAGATATTTTTCCTCAGAATAATATGAGGAATCGAATTAAATTATTTTCAGCCACTAGAATGTTGATTCTCGGTCGGTTAGTAAACTGAAAACGGAGGAAAAACCGCTAGTCTATAAGTCATACGATAACGCCAAAGTTTGTGCGTTACTTATATGTCTCAACTTAAGTGCCTAATAAAGTAAGTGTTACGACAATTACAATTCTTGTGCTCAGACCCCAACTAAGCATGAGCTGCGTCTTAGTTTGCGTTTATTTGTATAATTGACATTTTTTTTCCGCGTGTGGACAGATGCGTAACCAAAAAGTTTCTCTCAGTATATGTATTGGCGGGAATGGGAATTGCGAGTATCATCACTGATACTCGCTGATGGGACTAAACTTTTGAATGGTATTATAGATCGAGAGATAAATATAGGAAAGGAACTGCACACAAATGAAAGATAACAAAACGCGTAAAGATTAGAAGGATACTATATGTGTATGTATAATATTAAATTGGTTGTATGAATTTTTTCGTGACGCAGCTTTGTTATGGTGAGTGTGAGGAAAGATGAGATACCCGCGCACGACGAAGCAAAATTTCAACCGGACGGAACCTACGTTCCACGGATCCTCTTCTTCACTCCGGATGGCGAATTTATGAAAGATGTTTATAACCATCATCCAAAAGCCGATGATAAATATAAATATTTCTACAATAGTACAAGTCAAATAATAGATGGTATGATTTTGGCATTGGAACGATACTCTTGACGATAAAACGGAGATGAAGAAGTAATACTCAATTTTTCAATCTGACTTTGCTTCTGTCATTGCAATGATAGTTGGACGTAGCTGAAATAAATTTATCTTGTTACAAAAAATATAACACTTTCTTAAATTATAGTCATAGATGATATATTAGAATTGAACGGATACAAATGGAGAATGTTTTACTAATACACAAGTAAAATTAATTAAATTATATTATAATAATAAGAAAGGGGAAAGGAGAGAGAGAGAGAGAGAGAGAGAGAGAGAGAGAGAGAGAGAGAAGGGATAGAAATAAAATGAGCTGCAATAGATCCTACATGTTGTATAATAGCAGCAATGTAAATAAACATTAATTATTTTTGATTACTTGTTTAATCTTATGTAAATGTCTTATGTAAATGTTTTACAGACAAAGATTATTAAAAATTATTAAGAGGGTAAAGTAGTATATGTAACAGAATAGATAATTTAAAATAAATTAACAGCTTTCCTCCCTCTCTCTCTCTCTCTCTCCCCCGCTATCTTATCTGTCTTTCACAGCTCACAGCGCGCGCACGTAACAAAGCTCTCTTACCCAGCATTCGAGTCTGCGCCTGTACGCGCCTCATCAGATTCAGTACTGCGTCCAGTATACGGCTATACGGTAGCCTATAGCGCGATCGCAGAGGTAGGCATGACGGCGCTTGCGTTTGCAACAGTTGCCAGAAGGTAAAACGGCTTCGCATTGGTCGACGAGATCGTAACTGAGAACGCAACCCCTCGTAACCACGCCCATCTCTCTTCCTTATTATAACATATGCGACTATTGAGTATATATTTACATGTATCTTAAGTCAGTACTACTTTCCTAATGAGATTTTTTTTTTTTTTGGAAAAGTAAGAAAACGGAAATAGCTGTGGTAAAATATATAATGCGCAAGTATTAATTTAAAATTGTATACATATACATACATATCACGTATTTATTATTTACGTACGTTTTTTCAAAAGGAACTGCAATCCTTTTGCATCAGGCAAATATTTCTTAAGGTATTGCTCGATTAGTGAATAGATGCCTATCTAATTCTTTCTTCGTTTTCTATGAACAAAAATTGTTTTCTTTTCATAAGTGAATGCTAATTTTATCGTGTCTTGATACTTAGTTCAATATATTGACAACAAGTTATGGGCGATATCTCGATAACCCTCTGCCAATTAAGAAAATTCGATAATATAAGTCTGATAATTTTATGATTCAAGTGAAACAAACTATTCTTACGAGAGAGTTAGTATTTGTATAAAAGAGACAGAAACGAAAAGAAAAAGAGTAAAATTGTGAATGCTTAAAGTAGCTCGAATAGAGAGACGGTGCATGGCTGGGGATTTCGCAGGACAAGTGGAGCTTACGCACACGTTATACGTTATATATGGATCTCTTCGCGGACGGTTCTGTATTTGAAGGGTTGCGGATAATATATAGCCCGTTTCGGCGGAGAGTGCTTTTTGGCTTTGACCGTTTCACATCCGGTGGCCGGGCCGCGCCGCGCCGCGCCACATCGGGTTATCGCGTATAACGGTATAAGCCGTATAATATCGGATCCGAGTGTGAGCGCGCGTGCGTGTGTGTCCACGTCCGCACCCGCACCCGCACCTATACCTCTCTAGGCGCGTCCGTCACTTTTTTTTCCCCCGTAGAACTCCGACCACCATCCTACCGGCGCGGCGCGGCGGATGGACGGGGGCGGCTTTAAAAAATGAACCAGGACATTATTTCTGCTCACCCCCTTCTGTACGGACTGACCGGTCCAGTCCCTTCCTCCCTTTCTCCCTCTCTCCTCCCAACGTCGTTTCCGCCAGTGCAGCTTGCGATGTGCTGCATCAGCGAATGTGCAAAAATAAAAAGAGAGAGTCCGCGCGGAGGGGTAGGTAGGTAGGTAGGTAGGTAGATAGATAGATCGGCGAGGAGAGATCGAGAGATCGAGATGGGAGAGTGGGAGAAGAAGAACGATATATATATATATATATATATCGCGCGCGCGCGCGTCTCCCACCGCCTGTCTGTTTCGGTATGCACTCGTTTGGATGTGCGCTCGGTGCGGATATCGCGGCGCGGCGGGAGAGCCACGGAGCCATTTTCAATTCAATCTGTTAAAAGCACGTCAAAAAGTCATAGGTACGGTATTTCAGCAGCGCAGCGCAGCACGGTAGATCCCGACGAGATCGCGATCCGACAGCAGCCTGAACTGAATGCAGGCGCGCGCCAATCCACCATGTATGGATCCACGTGGATGACACCACGTATGCATCGATATAGTACTCGTCGATATCGTCTGTGCCGATATCGTCCAGAATTATCAGCAAGATTAACCGGCATCGTTCGATACACTTTATTGTTAGTCTAAAAGCTTGGACACACAAATTAAAGAGACAGATCTGCGAGTCCTATAATACTATATACATATTATACATTATACTGTGTATAAGAGGTGGCGTATTAGGATTTACATGAGAATTTATATTGAAGTGATCTGTCACAGATTCCCTCTCGATCGTATCGATCGTATCTATCGAGCAAACAGGTTACATGTACTATACTATATAACTGTTACAGCGCGGGCAGTAAGAGCGGTACGCTGACAATAAGAGCTGATGTAGGTCGAGATATAAGCTCTCAAGATCGAAGCGTCCGCGCGTCGTATATATAATATAAGCAGTTTTTACCTGCGCTTTTCTTCCATACGAGGCTTTTACGTGGCGACACCACGTAAAAGTAAATCTAATCTAATCTCCGATCGCGGCTATTATTCTGTATACGGACCAACCGTCCGTACAGTGTCAGGGGGTGAATTCAACGTTTGCAAACATCGTAATTCGATATTGCCGCGATTTCGATCTCGATCGTGCTATTTATTCCGAGGGTGCACGCGATCCGCGGGAAATCTCGAGCGTAGGTGAACAATATGTAACTCGACTTGAATCTGCAGATACAAGTCGGATACTTTTCGAAACTTTTACAATAACGAAACGTAGTCGCGCGCGGTATAGTTTTCACGAAATGTCATGAAAGAGGAGCGCGACTTACAATCAATTGTTAAGTAAATATATATACTTGTAATATGGCCCGTCATCAAATAAGACGCGCGCGTACTGCACGTATTGATTGTCAAATTGCTTTTTTATGAAATTGCAATGACAATTTTGCAATTGTTGAAATAGATTTCATATCGGCCTCTAGCCTGCAGGAGGAAAGTGAACAACTTTTGATGTGCCATGGATAACGTTTTCATTCATTCTGCACTTTATACGATTTCTCCGATTTTGCGTTTCGGATTTCGGGACGAAAAGTACATACATGATACTTAATGAACGGGCATGTATTGGCGAACCTATTGGTTTATTGATTTTCCCATCGGCATGTACGTTCACTTTGAGTGGCTGATGTGCGAGAGTAAAAAAGGTCCGTGTCTGTGCCGTATATATGTACATACGTATAGATATACGCCGACGTCAACGAACTCTCTTCCCCATTTCGAATACATTTTTTATTATTGCTCAAATTTGCCGTCAAATGAAAAACGCTCTTCCCTTGATGAGCGTCATCGAAAAAAGTCATTTCCCGTCATTTCGCGAATTGTATTATATTATATATATATATATATATATATACATATTTATGCTTCCTCGTACACACACGTATATATACATACTTGCACGTGACACTCTCGATGATGCTCGCAGCAGACGTATTCAATTTCATCGATTGCTAAATTACAATGTGGATAATTTGACCGAGTGGAAATTGGGGGTTGCGCGTGACACGTTATTACGTTACGATTTGCGACAAGTACAATTATTTAGCCATGATAATAATTCAGCGAGCCGCCCGTAAAAAGGGCGTATGGAAAATATGAAATATATATTTGGTATGTGATGGACAATCGTGTTTTTTTCACACTTTTGATCTTTTAGATTTATTCGAGAGAAAAACCCAATGGACCCTTTTTATCCTCTCATTGTCAGTCTCTTTTACTCGTCATTATTATCATTGCATAGTATATACATGTACGTCCTTCTTGTCGGACAACAATCTTGTGAATTTATACATGTATTCGTAAACCGTAATATGCGTATATATCGGAGGAGTAGGTACTTGCTCGAGGTAACCGCAGACACTGCACGAAAGCATTGTTACACTTGTATTTTTCGTGCTTAAACGAAAAGTTGGAAAAGCTCGGAAACGTGAGCAACTTTTGTACACTTTTGTACATTACGTATATCACGCGTGTTAGGGCTAGATGGGGTGAGGGTAAGTAGGTAGGTAGGTAGGAGGGTAGGTATAGAAACGTAGCGAGATACGGGATTCAAATCATAATGCGCACAATGCTTTTATTCTATTCTCATTGCGGGGTAAATAACATCTGTACATTAGATCACTATAAAATCGGCCGCCATTGGTGAAACGACAATGGGGCTCTGCTCTCCTTCTCCCTCCTCTCTTCTCTATTCAAATCTCATTGTACAATATGATTCAAAGAAGACTCGTCGCGATGACGGTGTTGGTTGCGGTTTATAGACCGTATCCAACGAAAGAGATCGAATGGGAGAGAGAGAGAGAGACCGAAATAAGGAATATGTAGGAAAGAAGAAAAAGAAGGGAAAGAAAGAGAAGACACGTTTCTGGAAAGAGGGAGAGAACGAGAAAGGCGTGCGTGGTTAAGAACAGTCGGCTGAAACAAAAGGCGGAGCGTGGAGAAACGTCTGAGCATCGTTTCGCATTGTGTTTTATGCTGGAACGGGTTTTAAATAAAAGAGTAATGTGTTTGTCCGTTGCCACCACCGCCGCTGTTGCCGCCACCGCCACCACCACCACCGCCGTTACCACTATCGTCGCCGCCACCGCCTCCTCCGCCTCCACCGTCACCACCAACACCATTACCATACCAGCAACACCACCACCACCGTCACACCGTCACCATCCCATCATCGTCACCACCATCATCACCATCACCGTCGTGCGGAAGATACACACGGTTGACTTGGGGGGTGAGTGGGCAAAGGTAGGTAGGTGGGTACGCGGCTAGGTATGTCCCCCTTTCACTCGACAGCAGATATAAACTCTTAACATCTCGGTTTGGTACAGCGCGAGCCTGCCAATCGGCGGACGGTAGAGGCGTGGCTGTGGCTCGGTGAGGCCTCGCGTTTGGCCGAGGTCTCGGGGTGGAACACTGTGGCACAGTGTTTTATTTCGCGCTCGCGTGGAGTATGGAGGGGATCGTTAGTTTCTGCCCTGTCTCCTCCCTCCCCGTGGAATTCCTCTCTCTCTCTCTCTCTCTCTCTCTCTCTCGCTCGCGCGCGTGCGTTCTCCTCTCCCTATAGTCCCTACCGTTAGGTAGAGGAGAACCGTGGCCCCGTTGAGCTCCCACTTTGCTGCCGCGCCGCATTACTACCGCCTCTCCTCCTCCGTCTATCCGCGCGCGCTACCTGAATCGACTCACCCGGGATGCTGCAATTGTTGACAATGCCGGCGAGCGAGAGGGAGTGAGAGGGGGCGAGAGAGCGTGTGTCACGGGATGCGATTCCGCATTTCGGCCCCCGGCAGCCGAACGAGAGGGTGTTGTTCTCCGTACGACAGCCGCGTACCAACTTATGGGAGAGCAGGCGCGTGCGCGCGTCTACTATCGCAGACGCCTATGCATTACCATTGCTCCTGATTGCTCCTGCCGCGAACGGTCGTAATCAGTCGTAACCAGTCGTAATCAGTCGTAATCAGTCGTAATCAGTCGTAATCAGTCGTAATCAGTCGTAATCAGTCGTAATCAGTCGTAATCAGTCGTAACGGTGGAAATTATCATGCCATGTCTCGATGGTGGTGCGCGTAAGCCGTAAGGCCGTAAAGTAAAGGCCTGATCCGATAGTCTCCGCGATCGCGACTATAATATATACATATTATATATCGTATCGAGAGGATAGAGAGGAGGTGTGGACGTGCATCCCTCGACATGGGGATGAGTGTCATCGAGTACGCGGTTAAGGTTTCGCGGATGATCGACGGCGCGCGGTGATCGTCCCGCGGTGCAGTCTGGTGATCGCTGCGAGTGACCGCGAGTCGGCAAGATCCGCGCCGCGGAGAGTAAGAGCAGTAGAGGCCGAGAGCAATTGCGTGCGCCCGCCGCTCCCGTCGACGAGTGGGACGAGTGGGACGAGTGGGCCGAGTGAGCCGAGTGAACCACCGAGAGTTAACGTCCAACAGCTGTGATCATGTCGTTACCCCGTGGCGTCGGTCTCGGCGTCGACGTGGGCCAACTGATGCAGCACCAGCAACAGCAACAGCAACATCACGTGCTGCCGGCCGCGTTCTTCCTGCGCGCCAGTGCCGAGAGGTATCAACGGACCCCAAAGTGCGCGCGATGTCGTAATCACGGGGTCGTGTCCGCGCTCAAGGGACACAAGCGCTATTGCCGATGGCGGGATTGCGTCTGTGCCAAGTGCACCCTTATCGCCGAGAGACAACGCGTCATGGCTGCTCAGGTAAGATTTCCCTCGAATCTCCTCTACGCGCGCTCTTTTTCAATAAAGGAAGACTGTTTTTCAATTTTTTATCATTTTGTTTTGATTTAACGCAAACTTTTTCCACTAGGATTTTACTTGCAGACTTGAAAAAATTATCGCAATAAAGTGCAGGATTATTATTCCGGCATGTAACTTTGGTAGTAACTTTGAAGAAATACTGAAAAGAACGTGTTAGTAGACCATTAATTATGATAATTTTCATTATTGCGACTAATTATGAAAGGAATTTTTAGCTCTAGCGCAACGCTTATTTTAATTTCCAGAGAGAGAGAGAGAGAGAGAGAGAGAGAGAAATATATATTAATTTGTAATTTTTTGTAAAATATGGGAAAAATACACGAAATTGCCACGAATAAGATGACGATAATTTCACGAAACATTGAGAATGATACTTGATCTTACAATTCCGCTAGAATCTCAAATCTTATCTGTCGTGTGATAGTGGTTCGTTGCTTATATTTCTGTAAAAATGTATCAAGATACAGATATCATATAGAGCACATATATTACCTACTTCCTTACTTCAAAAGTGACATATAATTTAAAAACCATGATTCAATTATTACTATAAATAAGTTAGGTAAATATTATCCTATCGATCATCAAAAATTAATTATAATAACGTAACTTTAGGCTCGTCGTGATACTAGAATGACAAAAATGATGTTTGGTCATGTTAAAAATATTTTTCTTGCCAATATTATTTGATTGGTTGAATATTTTTCTGTCAAGTTGAAAGTAGTTTATTCCTTTTCTGGAAAACTTGATATTTTGAGTTGTTACTTTTTAAGTAAGGGAGCAACATGTATGCGATATTAAAATTTCAGCGATTTCATAGTCATCGTAATGACGGATGAATAGAGTTGGAGGATGGGCAAAAGTATTGATAAAATAGATTTGATTTAATTTTTAGAATTTAATTTTTATTTCCATTTTTGTGGAACATTAATTTATAATTTTAAATCGTCTCTCTCTCTCTATTTTGTTCCTCTTTGCATTGTATCAATGTGTTGTTAATAAATACATAGAAAATAGATTATATATTTATATTCTATTTTCCTTTATACAAGCTATATTACTAACAAAGATTTGTAGACGCAAGTATCAATGTAGCCGTCAAATCATGGATACAATTTCCTACTAGATC
>NW_017299966.1:119917-120669 GCF_001594075.2 Trachymyrmex cornetzi
GAGAGAGAGAGAGAGAGCGAAGAGTGAATTGTAATACTATACAGTATACATATACGTGAGAAGTGCGTTTTGAGTGCCGTTGATATGATCGCGGCTTATATTCGATTCAGTTCGATTTTGCTTAAATAAAGCAAATCTCGATATCCTCTTTTTGCACAACTATCTAACAGAATGATCACAATACGTAACTGTGATTTTTTCACGTATTTGTAAAGTGCGTGTGCGTGTATGAGAGAGAGAGAGAGAGAGAGACTAGTAATTTTAATTACATTTTTGTTTTACTTATTACGAGATTACGAGACTTGAAAGTAAATAATGTTATGATATTTTCTATTGGCGCGGAATATGAGAATACTCAATCACACGCAATGTATGGACATAGAAACATTTTTTGCTGCGACAACTCAATTGGTATCTTCGCTTAATGAATTGGAATATAAATATTACACAGAGAGAGAGAAAGAGAGAGAGAGAGAGAGAGAGAGAGGACAATGTACGAGTATGTGATCGTCGTCGATCAGCGAGGAACAAATACATTGTTTCAGGTCGCGCTGAGACGGCAACAGGCCCAGGAAGAGAGCGAGGCGCGCGAGTTGGGCCTGCAATTGCAATACAATGCCGGCAGCTGCAATACTGCCCCGGTTCTACCGGCGAGCGCCGGTGCGACGCCAGCTGGCAGTCCGCCCCCGCACCCGGCCGCGGCCGCGACTCACGTAGCGAGTCCGACGGGTATCGCGATACCTGCGGCGGGC
>NW_017299966.1:120725-129959 GCF_001594075.2 Trachymyrmex cornetzi
GCCTGCTGAATGTGCGGCTCTCCTACCTACGAGGAAGAGGTCCACCCAAGATGAATATCGGCAGTCCAAGGTGGAAAAGAGTGATGCTGTTATCGGTAAGCTCAATCAAATTCTCTTATGTATGCAAATATATGGTATATTACCTATATATAGTTTGATTTTTTGCAAACGAAACAGATATCATCCCTTAATTTATTAGGCGCTCTCACACACCTTTCCTTTCTCCCACTATAAACCAATTCTCTCATCACACAAACAATTATATTGTATTAAATCTTCCTTATTAATACACGTACACGTATAAGCGAATTTAGCGAATAAGCTAAATATATCGTCCATCTTCGATTTGAACGCAGTGGGCCCGGAAAGTCGGCTTTGAGAGCGGAGGAGGAAGTTGTAGAGAGTATCGCTATTTATACGAGTATATAGCAAAAGCTCGACATACACGGGGGCAATAATAAACGGTGGCACGCGACTAAGAAGCGGGCGCGCATGTGCACACGCGTGAGTTGCGGACGAGTGCCCATTAAGAAGAACGTGCGTACCACGCCTTAAGTAGGGCAAGTGGCCGCAGGCCATAATGTTGTTAAGTAAATAATGGTCACAAGCTTGCGCGGGGGCCCTTATTATACTCGAATGCCACTCGAAACGAAAGTCGTACTCGTTAGTACGACGGCCTTTAATTCTCTCTCCGTTCATTCGCGCTCGACCCTTTCCTTCTCCTTTCGTCAACTTCTTTTCCAGTACGACGACTCGTTCTCGCACTGTAAGTCGCACTGTAAACGAGATGCACGCCTTTACATTCCCAACTATACGTATATATAGCTCTGATAAATCCAAGCTCTCTCCCACCTTGCTGACACCTTACTTTGCGTATCGACGATTCTACTTGAAATTCCCCAGCTTGTTCATTTCAGTTTCGGCAACAGATATCTCAACGTACTTATACACACACACACACACATATTATTTAGCCTGTGCAATCGTATATTTGAAAACCTCTGTTATTGTTTCGTACATGTACCTATATATTCATTTCGCGTTACACGCATTTCTCATTTACATAAACGCGGCGAATGTTAAGATCAAAGAGTTCGCCTTTGCAAGTGTGAAAAAAAAAGTTACGAAAGACATTTCTATCTGGAATAGATATACGCTAGATTTCTATCAGAATCAGTTTCTTTCTTTCTTTTTCCAGCTGACATCATTTTATTTCAACACAATTGTAATCGATTATCGGTTTGTTACGAACACTCGAATCAATGTAGCGCTTTTCTATCGCTCATATCGCATTTTATTGTTACCTCTGGCAGTGACGTTCGAAAGAGAGAGATTGCCCTTCGTTGCACTCGCGTTGCAAATATAGTTGTGGTTAATCAACCTGTGCATTGTCATGTTTTATTACACGCGTGTCCATTCAGCTTGCACTTGCAACAAGAGTGTGCGGAATAATCCATTTAATTGCTCATCGTATTACATTTCACACCTTACTAGTGCGCGATTCATTTTTTTCTCTTTTTGCCTCTTTCGCTCGATGGATTATTTAATAACACATTTGGGGGAAAATCTAGGTGTGTTGGAAAATATTTTTTAAATAAATTATTTGCTTATTATTCGAACAGACAAGGTCTGTCCGCCTTGCTTACACTTTTTTTTACACTTTTTACATAAAAAATGAGATAGATATACATATATTTAGCGCTGAAAAGAGAGAAAGCGATGATGCTGAGTGTAAAAAGCGTAAGCAAGGCAAACAAATCTATAATATAAGCTTAATAATATAAGCAAAAATAAGTACAATAAGAATCTAAAAGAACATTATACGATATGTTATTAAATGTTCCGTCACACGTCTCAAATTACATAAAACATTTGCTTTTATTTCCGTGCATGCTTTTTTGTCGCTTTATATAATTTTTATTGTAAGCTATGTGCTTTCTGTGGTATATCACAGAGTACCCGATTATACCACGTAGAGAGCAAAAAAGAAACGAAAAAGACGAGGAAGGCATGAGATCTGATAGCGATCGCCTTCTGGCGAATTCAAAGCGTGCAAAAAAAGGCAAACGATGTCGGCGAAGAATATCATGAGCGAACATTTTCTCCCTGCGAGGGGAGATGCTTCCGTGATTCCGTATAGAACATGGAGTTTGTCGCCGATGAAAAAAACGGAAAGATCGAAAGGAAAGTCGTTTTCTAGTAATTAAGAATTGATTCAAGTTTGAATTGTGCTGCGTGTGCGCGCGCGCGTGCGTGTATATTGCATCGATGTATAAATGCACAAATTTCTAGATCTATAGACAATAGAAAAAAAGTGAAGGAATCTTGAAAATTCAAAATTTAAACTACACGTTGGTAAGACTACACATAAAAAAATATTATTAAATCAACAATTTTTAATTACTTAAATTTATCTCCGCTTTTTTAAGATTTGTGAAATAATATCTGTAAAAGTTTCTGTTTTATTTTTAACGTATATTGAATAGAAAAAAAATTATACGTTGGCAATGAAAATAAGATTGACGTTTTCAATTTATTAATTCTCGACTTATTGTTCTGACAGTTAGTTTATTATAAAACTATTGGTGCTATATGTGTGATTTGCTGGGCCAACTCCATTTTATAGTATTATTGATTGTTGGTATAATAAATGTCGTTAAAAATAGCAGAAACTATACGATCGATAAAGATAGTATCCCATCAGTACAATAGAAACCCTTCGCATGCACCTGGTTTCAATTACGATTCCGAATGTACCGCACGTACCTGTGAGACGAGGGAGATACGTAAGATGTCTTTCTGGCAGATCTTCGAAACAGAGTGCTTACACTAGTATAGAACCGAGGAGAGTCTCCGGTCGAGAAGTTTAGCAGTAATTGAATTTCTCGGACCAGTGCCTTCGACTGCGGGGGATCCCGAGTTAGTCGCTAGCGCGCGCACCACACACACACACACTGAGTAGGTCGGAGAGATCACGAGGTTGCTTGCTACCAAGTGGGTGGGTATACCTCTCGGTAGTGGAGAGAAACTCGACGAGCCCCCATTATATCGCGAACAGGGAAAGAGATATCTACTTCTTTATACTTAATGCTAAAGAAATGGATACTTATGACTTTAGAAAAAAATGTAAGAACCTCTTTCTTTGAACGCGTGTAAAGAAAATTTTAGCGATTGATTAAGGTTCTTTTCATTCTCAATCTTTTCGCCAAGTAAGCGTCGTACTTATGTTTTGAGAATTTTTATTACGCAGGGATGGGTAGTAAATAACCGCTGTTACTTTTCTCGTTACTTTTTATAATAACAGTTTGCTAATGACATTGCAACTTTTTATGACGGTATAATGATAACGAACTGAGAGCTAAGGTTGAGAAGAAGTCATTTTTGAAAAGTAACTCGTCACGCGTTGTTTATTGAAAAAAAGTAATTCATTATTAAGTATAAATGAGTAAAAGTCGAGGTAAAACGAATCGAGGCGTTGCAAATGGTAAGTGACTTTTCCGATCTTAGCTTTCAGTTAGTTATATCGTTACTACCATCATAAAAAATTGCAACGTCTCTCATCGCCAAATTATTACAAGGACAAAAATAATAGTTTTTATTATATTTTCCTTGGCAGTATAACGAAAATACTACAGTTTTAACATTCTTTCTGATTTCTCGTAATTTTCGCTCCTTCTTGAAAAAACTAACTTGTCAATTGACAATTTATCATTTTTCGGTTGAATATTTAAACCATTGTTATTATAGATATGTTATTTTAATCAATTGTTTGTAATATAATTATAAAAATAATAGATAATAGTTAATAGTAGATTGTCCGCGATATATTTAGCATGACTTTTTAGTAACTGTAACATATTGTAAGATTGTAATATCTGCTAATTTGAGAGGTTTGTCGCGGGGCCTTTATTTTTAGAGTGTTAATTCTTTTGAATTTGAACCTTTTTAGATACAACGCACACGCATGTATGTAAACCATGTGTTACGACGATACGATAGTTTGGACTTGAATGTATTTAACGCAATAGCGTGTATGTAGACGCACAATTGATTGCTTGACGAATAGTTTCGAGTTATTCATGAGTCAATTACACGAGTATATATTAACTGACATTTACGAGCGACGAGATAGACGAGGGTGGGCTTCGCGTAGCAAAGGGCGAAGCGGCGCGGCGCACGATGCAATCATTACGTCGAAAAGGACGATGTAGAGATTTGGTCTTTCCGTTGAGATTCTCTATGCGGAGGAGTAGGAGCAGCAGGGAGGGAGGAGGGAGAGGCTTTGTACGTACGTAGAAACTGGTGCACACACGCACGCACGGGGCAGGCGCCTTTTGTACGTACGTGTACGTAGCGACACACCCTTTATCCCGTAAGGATCACTTGGTCGCTCCGTCTACCGGGGACCATTATCCGGCAATTTCTCGCAGGAGAGGGAGAAGCTTCTTCGAGTGTCCAAGAAACTTTGTGAAAGACCAGTTCGCTTCCGTTCTTCGTCCTTCGTGACTGCGGAGGACACCAGGAAATTATTTCGTCCCCAATGTAATACGCCCCCCTCCCCTTTACTCCTTGAATTTTCCTTGCATTCGCGCTCGTGTGAATTCACGCGGCGCGGCGTGTCTTCAATGGGATCTTCAACGAACAACGTATATAAGAAAGATTTCGATCGCGCGCGCGCGACGGATTTTTCTCAAATCCATCAAAAGCTCATCCGAGCTCACCTGCTGAAATTTGGTCGTATGAATTCATTGCGCTACAATAAACGTATAATCAATTTTATTTTCACACATATTATGAAAAATGAAAATTGAAAATTGAAGCGCGCGCGCCCACACGCGGCGCACACAAGAGTCAACGAGGGGTAAGATTATTTTTTCATATAAAATAGACGTATTGAAAAGGAAAATAAAATTATCTACTCTCCATAGAAAAGTGTCTAATTGTAAAAAATGTAACCAAAGGATTAATAATATAGCTAGAGCCGTTAATCGATTATCCATTATATCGATTTGCGATGTCCCCAAGTACATCTAATATGTAAGCACGAGTCGCAGGAACTCGGCAAAGGTAAACACGATTTAAGTAATCAAATTCAAAGTCGAATAAGGTAAAAGAGAGACAGAGAGAAAGCATCGTCGGCTCGCATGGCTACTTACGACGTGCCTGGCAACATTGTTTGCAAAGAGTCAGCGGGACTTCGGGGAACACAAACGCGGACAGATAAGTAAGGCCGAGCCCGACCTTACCTATTTGCATAGGTGTACTCTCGCTCTCGGGGTCGAATGCACACGTACACGTGCAACGCCGCCGAAGGAGCACGTCTCTAAGAGTGTTTGAACAAAACTTCTACCAGCGTTTTCGACTACGTTCCTCTACGCTCTGTGTCGGATTCCCCTAGGATCGCTAGCGGTCTATCAAGGGCCTTGACAGCTCGATCTTTGTTCCGATCGATACAAGATCCGCGGGAATGTCGCTAAATATCATCTTGAACGTGATTTCACATGCTGGTGGTAACTCAATGGTGTGAATACAAAACGAATAAAATTAGCTGTACCTCTTCAGATATGGAGATACAGAATGATGATGTATGAAGGTATGCTGAGCATCTGTCAAGTTGTGCAGGTTCACCCTTTCAAGATATTTGAAAATTTTTAGTATTTATACTAACCGATGAAAATATTAGCAAAAAAAAAGAAGCTTTTGAAAGACTATTGCAACCTATGGTATACCTACAGAGATAAGATCAAGTGCGTCCACGTGTTGTCTAAAAAGTTGTAAGTAACTTTTGCGTATCTAGAACAACACACGCAATTCCTTTTTTAAAAATTGATAACATTTCAATAATATTTCCGTGATTCACGCGTATAATTCGATGTAACCTAATTTCGATAGAAAGCGATTAAAATAATCTTCGGAAGCCACGTTAGCCCTCTCGAGAAAAGAAAAAAAGCGATGGAAATCAGACACTCCAACGAGAGGCAAAGGCTTCTGCACCCTTCGGCTACTTTTGCGAGCATAAAAGGGCCATTCGATCCGGTCGAGTTGATTAATTTAGTCGGGGAACGTACGTTTAAATATTTGATTGATGTAAGAAAAAAAACTAATGTTTATTTTTATTATCAAAGCACGGAAAATATATATATATATTTGTATTTTATATTTAGAGTTGTCTTGATCGTATATACGTATATAGACATCTCTAACAGAAAGATTGTAAATATTAACTTTTTTTTATTATAACTTGTATCTATTTTCAAATTAATAATAATAATCAGAAAAAAAGATTTATGCGCTCAAAGAGTTAAAGATTAATGCGATTTGATAAAAATTGGTTAATAATAAGAAACGATTGTGAATTATAAGTACGGTGAATTATAGGTAGACCGGATTGCGGATGCAAATCTTTCTCGATACGCGACAACATGGCAGCCTATCGTGAACGCAACGTATTGCCGAGCATGAAAGCCGTTGTAAACGAGTTGTAAATTCGTCGTAAATTCGGCGCAGAAGGAAAAAAACTAGCGGGCAGAAGGAAAAAAACTAACGATCTCACACGTTATATTTTCTATTTTCCTCGGAAAATAGAAGCGAGACGCGGTGTGGAAGGACGAGTTCTCCTCGAAGGAACCCCTGTAGCGGGGAAATGGAAGCGACAGGATGGGAAGGAAGGGCGAATCGCGCCCACCCTCTTCCGAGGAAGCCTACTACCACGCTTGGAGAGAGCATGCTTGGCAAACGTTTACGAGGCATAAACGCCAAAACAAAAGACGACTGGGCGCGAAACAATTAAAAACGTTACGCCCGATCGCTCTCCAACGTTCTCGTCTCTTACCCTCCTCTCTCTCTCTCTCTCTCTCATGTCCTTTCTACGCTTCCTACCCTCTTTTATACCTTTTTCTCTTTCTCTCTAGGCCCTCGCCCCATCCATCATCCCGGGGTGTATGTACACACAATCTCGTGGCCGTATATTCACGTACCCCCCCCTTTCACAACGAAAACACATGAACGTTGTAAAGCGCTGCTCTGACACAAACATACGTGACATGTACGCGCATGTGTGTGCATGCACATATACACAGAGAAAGCGAGCGAGAGAGAGAGACTTGGAAATAAAAGGGAATCGCGACGATTTAATGACTGATCGGGCTGTTGCTCGCTGTTGCTGCTGTACAGGCTGAAGAGCTCTTCCTTCTCCGCACGTCTCGCGTTTCTGCTTTCTTTCTTCTTTCCTCTTTCCTCTTTCCTCTTTTCTGTTTTCTGTTTTTTCTCTCTATTTTCGTGTCTGATAAGGAACTTGCCTTTTCTTCCAACTCTCGCACCGACCCTCGAATCGGTAGGGTCATTTTTGTGCGGCAGATCGAACGCTGCTATTTTCCGAGCGTATCGATACGTAATAATGAGAGTCTTTTCTCATTGCTTAGATCCCATTTCGAGGTTCGAATCTATAAATTGCTGCTGCTGTCGCTGCGCGCTCCTGCTCTTCTTCTACATACATGTGTATTATAAATTTAGTGTATTATAAATTTTCATAAATGCATCATATGTGCATTAACAAGTATTAAATTATTGAATCTCACACTTAAATGCTAAATCTCAGATTATAGTAGGAAAACTTTCGGCGTAAATTATTGTAGCTCACACACAACTGTAATTTAATAGCTTCCTGAAATTAACATCATGTACAAAAGCAAGCCATTTATCAATCGCATGTGCGACCAAAGAAAGAGAAAGCGTTTCCGAGTTTCGCGTACACCCTCCAGTTACTTTACGAGCTTACGAACAATAGGAACTGATAATTCATACCCTCCATCTCCCTCGTATAATCTCGGGATCTAGAACTGGCGAACGTAAAATTTGTGGTGCTGGAAAGATTAAGATTTTGTTTAAGTGTTTGAGAAAAAAAATGGATATATATATATATATATATAAGGCTGAATGTCTGCGGAGTTGATAATATACAATACTTTTTCTCTTTATATTGATTACACATACTTTCCTTTCTCCATGTATAATATGAGTAAGAAAGTAACGTTGGTATACATTGTTTTTTCGTTGCGATACTCTTAAATTGAAATTCTCACTCTCAATTTCATCAATCCTTAAGGCGTCGTCTACAATACACGGAGTGAGAAGTAAGAGTAAGAAATTGTGACCAATCACAGTCGATTATTCTTCTCACGTTCGACCGTGATTGGTCAATTTCTTACTCTTACTTCTTACTCCGTGTATCGTAGACGGGCCTCATCAGGCCTCATGAGATTGTGAAATCTTGCTGAGAAGCATGCATGGGAAAGTATAGGGGAAAAAATGTTGTATCAAGCGTTGCGAGCGTGCGATGCAATGGTTAGGCTTATTTCGCCTAAGCCTAATTTATAGGGATGTTTCGTGTCCTCCACAGTTGCCCCGCAGGCTGTGTCCTATTACTCCTATTCTCTATCTCTATTATGCGCCGCCGCGCCGCCGCGTCGTAGGCCGAAGCTTCTCCCGATATCTATGTGCCATTCTAAATTATTCGGTATTGTCCTCGCATGATTCCATTGTCCGCGTCTGTCTCCACCGTGTGCTGATACGCCATGCCGTCGCAGGTTAGGGCGTAGACCTACAACAACACCCGCTCAGCGCCGCGTGTATCTGCTTCGAGAGTAGGTACGTCTTGTCATCGTCGGTCAAGAGAGAGCTAGAAAGGTCCGTATGTGCATCGTCCGCATGTACATCGTCAAACACGTCTAATTAATCGCCATTTCCGAGCCACCACGCACGATAACTGATAAGAATGCGTGCAGAGTTGACGGAGCTGTCTCTTCGGTGATGAATGCCGAATGTCTATTACTCATGTGTAATCGGATGCTGATTATATTCAAACTACTTTGATTGCAAGGATAGTTGTCAAGTTGACAAGTTCATGAAGACAAGTGCGTATGCGATGAAAGAATCGAAGAAGAAATGTACGATAAAGTTTTAATTGTTGACCAAAATTTCTATATAATTATATAAAAGATGCAATTTTCCTAAAAAGTTTATTATTACGTAATATTATTGTAGCATATTTGTATTTGATTCGATTCAACTTTAATTTATAAAATCTATTGCTGTGACACACATGGAATGGGATTAGCGCCAAATGAGCGTATCCAGGATTTTTTATCTATTCTGTTGGCACATAAACAGTAATTTTTTTAATGGAAAAATATTAGATTTTATAAATCTATTTCTTTTCTTGGGGGGGGGGGGGGG
>NW_017299966.1:129995-134973 GCF_001594075.2 Trachymyrmex cornetzi
AGGAAAAAAATAGACAGGATACAGCTATTAAAACCGAAATCTGTAGTTGAGATTAGACTAATTTGCTTGTTAATTTCTCAACGTATATTCTGTTTTTCGACCCGAAAACCTTGCGAAAATTTTCCTTGTGTATTCGACTGTCAAAATGTCTTTAACTAATGCAAGTTCCGGAAATTACTTATATGTAGATTATAATCAGGGAGACTTCAGAAGAGAGACAAAAATATTTTATATGACAACAAAAAATTTACTTGGAGAGAGAATGGTAAAAAAAAGTTGTATATCTTTATAATTACAAATGAAAAAATAAATAAAAAATATCGAGGAGGGAGGCTGAACTCTCCAAACTTGCTCTTGAATATGCCTCTTAGATGACTATGATAAATCACAACGAGAGACAGTATTTTTTTCACCCAATAGTCTACTACGACTTAATTATACACGCAAAGTATATACGGTTGCCCCGCGTCGGAAGATATCCAAGAGAAGTTAGATCTCTCTCATTCGTGTGTGCCAGGGACAGGAGAGATTACAATAAATTGCACACACACCCTTCTCGAAATACAAGACACGTATAAGAGAGATGAGGAAAGAGGAGAGAAAAAGAATCCTGTTCGCGATACTATGTTCCCTATTGAGCCACGTTGCTTCCCGTCCCGTCCAAAGGGCGGTGACGTTTCACAATGGTTTCGTTTTTCTCACCTTTCCCTTCATTGATTAGATAGACACTTTCGTAAGCCGCCATTCATTGTCAGATTACTAGGGAGCATTTTGAAATATCGTACAAGGTATCTCAAGTTTTTCGCGATATTACTTTTATTTACAAATTATTGAATCAAACTCATCTACGGCTCACGAACTTTGACGAATCGTGACAGAATTGTAACAGCATCGTTTGAAAACACCTTATATAATATGTATATTTGACAAATACTTGCAGCACAGATATGTACTTGTTATCCTCAAAGATCTGGCAGATATAAACTTGATTACGCCATCGGCTGACTTTACGAAGGTTACAAAAGGATAGGAATTTCAACATTGTGTGAGATGGTACGTACGTCGGAAACCGGAGGGGTTGATGCCGGGAATCCGATCCCTGAAAGAATGATATTTTAATAACGGTCTTTGCCGGTATATAGGTAGTAGTATTATCTACTGGCGAATCCTACAGGAGTGGCTCTGAACGCGTGTGTGCAACACTTATACAAACGTATCACACGACACGTTGAGGGTTTAAGAATCATCTTCTCGGTGCGCCAGCAGCTACATTAACGCGGACTCTTGATATTGCATTCCTTTCCTTTGACGTCCTCGAATGTCAATTATTAATGTTATTATCTAGATGCCACGCCGGAGACAGGGTGGAGATAGCTGTATCCTGCTGCGGAATTTTCTCTCGGCATCCTACGAGGAACGTTCATTCGTGCTCAATATATATATATATGTATATATATATATATATATATTGTATATACATGTATTATATTACACACACACACACAAGCGCGCGTTATTCAGTGTCGCCGAGACAAATCAATTGAATAATGCGATATTAATTAGCGATAATTATAATGCAAATTGCAACTTAATTAGTCGTAACCTTTATAGAAAAAGATGTACGAGTTATATAAGTAATTACAAAGGAATTTATTTACCGGAACGAAGATATTATTTGTATTTATCACAATTATTTTTAGATGAGCATTTTTTTGCAAATGAGAAAGTTTGCAGATACGAAGCAAATTTAAAACAAGAATATGTATATATATATATATCGCAAAAGAATTAAATAATTGCTACCAATCGACAAATCGCGTGTTCACCGATCCATATAATCGAGAAAATCCGGATAATCTACCAAATGGAGAAATCGCGGTTAAGAACTGCACGATAAAGAGTCCCGTGCTTAAACAGGCACGCAAATGGGCGCTCGTATATATAGTATATAAGTACAAGAGGGAGGGTTAAGGGGATAAGGGGGTGAAAGCGGAAACCGCGTAACCGCTCTGGCTACATTTCCCCCGGCCTATCAATCTCTCCCTTACTAATAAAACGGAACGGTTAAACTTTTTAACGAGCGGTCAGAGAGAGACTTTCACCTCCTAAGCGCGACCAATCATCCAACGGAATTCTTTCACGCATTATCGACGCCTTAATAGTCGTGCACGTGCTTACGCGCATGTATGTAACGGCACCCTCGACAATTCTATACCCTGTTTTATGTTTTATATTGCCAAAGATGCCTCTTTGGCTTCTGCACGCCAATGTATTGTATATGTATTGTACAATATATATACATGTTATTTTCCTCAATTAGATTTTCAACAAATCACAATTCTTGATTGTGCAAGTAGAATCATGATATGGAATATGCCTTTAGGTTTTTCTGTTACTTTACTCTAAAGCATTTCAAATAGAGATTCCCTTCTATTTCAGGCTTAAAGCGACCTAGAATCTCCGAAAACACGACGATCTTATCGACCAGCGATACGGGCAATGAAGACGATCGTGATTCTGATTCCGGTGGCGAATTACGAACCGATCGTTCATTAGGTAAAACGTTTATTCATTTATATGTATATGTATATGTATATGTATATAATTATATATTTTATATCGTTTCTCCTTACTGTAAAACCTTTCAAAAGGTACACAAAGGTATAAGTATAAAATTATCCAAGAATTTTTCATTTTGGATTTACATGTTATACATATATGTATAACACGATTGCAACAACATGTTAAACTGCTCACCATCACGCAAGTGTATCAGACTTGTAATATTTAGCAAAAATTATAATAATGTATTAATATATATTGATAAACGCCCAATTGCTTTATATACTTTGATTTCAACATTTACTAAGAGCTGAGAGATTAACTCGAATCGGTATCCCGATTGCTCGAATCGATTTCAAACTATTGAATGTTTCATGCAAAGTTCCCCGTTGAAGTGGCAAATGTTACAGTGGTGTCGACGTCGTCGGGAATAGCGGAGTCTGAAGCGACGGCGAGAAAACGCACTAATAGCCTAAATGATTCGGAAGAGGGTAGTCCAGAACCGGGCTCGCAGAGTCCGACGCACACTCCGCCACTGACACCCGCCTTGACACCGCAAAGGGAGGACACTCCGGCGCCAGAAAATCTCAGTTTACGCAAAAGTGGCAGTCCCCCACAGACGCAACAGACTTTGCAACCGGTAGATTTGGTTCAACCTAGGCCTAGTCCTCCACTACCCCCGTTAGCTGTGAGTTTTCCCACTTTAGATCTTACAATTATTAGACTTATTGTTTTATGAAATCTGGAGACACGATAGTGTCTCGGCGTTAAGACATGGCGCGAGACATTGCCGTGCCTCCTTTATATATACCATATAAGAAAACGATAAATTAAATATAAAGAGTCGTAACGGTTTCACGCTCAAGTATATCTTCATAATCTTTGTAATGCGCGCGCACATATACTCGTATGTATATAACAGTGTATAGAAATGTTTCTTCAATCTGTAATAATTTTAGTTTTAATTTACAACAAAACATTATCTTTATAATTTGGAAACATCTCAAAAAGTTTTACTTTTTTTTTATAGCTCTAACTGTACTTGCGATTGAAAGTATTTAATATTCTGTTTGGAGGTAAAAGCTAAAGATTTTATATACATATGTATATTATGTATAGAATCATCACAGAAATATTGCAATGTATAAGATTCGCCGTAAAGTTGAGATTATAAGATTCTCTTGAGAAAAAACATGCGACATATTTACACATTACGCGACGTAAATGTATAGGTAGTGTCAAATGAAAGAAAGGAAGAAAGAAGTTTATTTGAAGTTTACGCGAAACACGATAGGCTGCAGCTACATATACGAGGTTACAATAGTTAATTCTTAAAGGCGAAATACGGTCGATTGCAGGCCGCGACGACGGTTCATTTTCCTCCTTATGCACCTCTCTACGGGCCGACGGCGAGCTCGCTAGCGTATTGCTCGCCGGCGCTTTATCAGCACCAGCATCACCACCACATCCCCGAGTCGCGGGAAATTCAGATGCAGATGCAAATGCAAAGTATCCAGCAGACTTGTGGACTGCAGCTACAGCAGCAGCAGCAGCAGCAGCAACAGCAGCAACAACAGCAGCAACAACGTTCACCGGTGGACGTTCTACTGCGTGTATTCCCTGGGAGACGTCGCGCCGATGTCGAAGCGCTTCTTCATCGTTGCAAAGGTAAGACTTCCTTAACTTTTCTCTCGAGTAATTTTTTAACCATGTACAAACAAGACAGTATTTATTTCGAAAACGTTATCAATAGTATTGTTATTAAATTAGTGGATAATTCTTACAATTAAATTTATGTTTACTTGAAAAAAATACAACTATAACGTATATTTGGTTACTCGAAAGGAGTTGATACGAATTTTCGCGATTTTCTCATGAGAAGACTGCGATTAAAATAATATTTTTCATTATTTACGTGTAATTTTTTAATTATTTATATACCTATTATTGTTCACTCGCAATGTGATGGTATTCATTGTTCATTTTATAATATCATTTGCTGGATTAGTATCTTTAACAAGGTTACGACACAAGGTTATCGGTACAAGTGTGTGTGATTGTAAATTTTCCATCTGGATAATTGCAAGGATCTCCTTTGTCAGATTTCTCTTGTTATGTGATATTGTCGCTTCATCGATCGTAGTCATAGTCGGCGATAATGTAAATTGTAAATGGTCGAAAGTCAGCCGCGCGCCGCGGGCGTGGTGTCTGGCGAAAAGAGAAAAAGAGAAAAAGAAAAAGAAAAAAAAGAAAAAGAGAAAGAAAAAGAAAAAGAAAAAGAAAAAAAAGCGAGAGAAAAGGAGAAAAAGAGAAATTTGCCTATGTGTCGCAGGCGACGTGGTGTCTGCCATGGAGGTGCTGATCTGCGAGGACAGTCTGCCCAAGTCGGCGTTCTCGCCCCTGGCGGCCGCCGTGG
>NW_017299966.1:135001-141792 GCF_001594075.2 Trachymyrmex cornetzi
CCGGTACCGGTTACCTGCCCACCGTCATCAAACCGCCCAACCAGAGTCTACATGCCAATGGTACTGGCGGCGACGCCTATCGGGAGACCAGTCCCGATGATGCCAGCGATAAGACCAGTTACTCCGAGTGACCTGACGAAAATTACGCCGTTGCCTGGTCGTACTCTTCGATAATCCCCTAATGAACCGTTTAGTTTGCACGCAAAGTCAAATTGTCCTTGAGGCAGCCCTCGATGTGTGTCTGATTAGCTGAATTAACTTCTGAGAACTATGTTATTCGCATAATTTCATTTCGACGTACGCAGATTAATAGTCTTTTAATAATGATAACAAAAATACCCCAAGTATCTTCTTTTTCATGTTTTTTTCCCCATTTCAGTTCATAATAAATTAATCTTTATTTCTCCAGACATGGCCGTCTTAAATTTAATTTGTATACCGGTTATTCTTATGCCAATAGAAATATAATTTGGATGATTAACAATTAATATGACGTGAAAAAGTTTTCTCTTTTGAAAAGGAAACTATCACTCTAAGAATAACTGATAAAAATGTCGTCCTTAGAAGAGATTCTGTCAAAGAATCGAATCTATTCGTTATCGACATATGCGGGCAATACGTCAAGACCCAATAATGTCGCGACGAGAAGCTCTGTTCCACTAGACAATAAAAGAATAAAAATTGTTGTCTCCAAAGGAAGATAGATACCAAGAGCGTTTCGAGAATGCTAAAATATTGAAGATTGAGAATATCTGATAATCGGAAAGTATTTGATTTTAATATTTATACGATACCCCTTGTACAATACATTTCGTGCGAAAGCTGGGACAAACGCTTAATCGGATGTCTGCGTTAATCATCCGCCGACTCTAAATCGCTGCGTGACGCAATTAATGCGCCGTAGAAAAGTACGAAAAGAGAAAAACGTCAGAAGATAAGTATACACGGCTGATTCGTCTATACTTTATACATGTGTAGATAAAGACTATATAGACCAGGTATGTGTGTAGGTAACAAGTACAAGGACGAGTATCAGCCAAATAAAGAGGAAGGTGAATCTGTAAATATAACGTTATATAGCTAATGACTAATTAATCTCGACATTTTTGCCGGAATATATTGAACGTGTTATACGCGCGTACATATGTAATATATATATATATATATATATATATACACATATATACACACACACATGTATGTATGTGTGTATGTTGCCTGTAAGTATAACGCCTGCAAGATACTTAGATTGGCCGCTAGCGACCAGAAACTATCGTCTACCGTAGTTACCAAATAATATGTTACTCGAAGAAAAGTGTATAGACCGCAAATATATAATACAATAAATAAGATATTGATACTCTATACATATGTCAATTCACTTGATAACTTCCTCTGTTAAATTAATTGTTAATAAAAATAATTTTTTATTTCGTAATTTAGCAAATAAATGATTAAATCCACATACCGAAAGATCTTTTACTTATAAAAGATGCTAGTGAATATATTTTTATTTCTCTTAACATTAATACTTAATTTGTTGAATTTTTCAGCAATCTTATATTTCTTGCGTAATGCGATGAATAATTAATAAATACTTGATTATTTTCGATTGATTTAAACTAATTAATTCTTAATAACATATTTCTTTACGAGTTTCATACTCGCACTATGATCAAGATGTCGTGATTTTCCGCAAGTCTACCTGCAACGGTAAGCCTTATTATATAATTATACATTTATGTACATGTAAACGTAATTTGTTGTGACAAAGAAACGAGAGACACGCTTCCTTCTGCAGATACGCTTGAGATAAAGAACGAAAGACTGTTTTCCGGCTGAATGAAAATTTTACTGCCCCCTTGGACAAACCAAAGGTAAAGGTATCGAATGACGAACAGTATTCGCGGGCGAAGAAATGGGATACGCGACGCGCTGTTTTGTATTCTTGAAATCGTTTCATGGTCGATCAATCTCAAATCACGCTGCCCTTTTTCAATAAATTGATTTTGATCAATGCGAATATTCAATTCTGCCGCTCAATTTACGCAGGTACAGAATTGTAGAGAGTAAATTATACAATTTTTCCCACGCTTTGTATATACGCTCACCGCTCACGTCTCCTTCGTAAAAGTCTCGACTTTGTACATCGCGGAATTTTCGGATGACTTGATATTTTAATCTTAAATTATGCGCGTTACGTAGTTATGTTTACATATATATATATATATATATAAAATAGACGAGGTGATTTGTTTCGATTCGAAATGAAATAAATTCGATTGTAAAATACGTATAAACAGCAGGCACCTTATTATATATATATATATATATATATATAATAATTAATATACCTCTTTGAATGATGTTTTTGAATGGCGATAGAGGAGAATGGCGATCCTTGTGTCCAAGTATATAGATACTTGGACAATTACATCGCGTGGGGTAGTGCGGGGTAGTGCGGGGTAGTGTACCGAGCCGACAGACTTAGGTACACGGTATCGATGGAATACCGATAATCGACTGGCCTCTACAAGGCGCATATCCGATAGGTCGATGCCTGAACACGCGCCCGACGTTATATACCCGGCAATTTGTGCCCGTGTGCGCGGTGCATACGGGTATTATAATGCTCCGGTTATTATTTACGATACGATACGATACGATACGAGGCATGGCCGCCTGGTTTTCCAGGGGAGGCAATATATCGACACCCCGCAGAGTTTCTTCCTTTGGCTACTGGTTACCATCCATAATGGCGTATAATAGCACCCTCCTCCCTTCTCACCCTCTTTACCTTTGCTTTATACCTACCTACCTCCGCCGCGACCGAGTTTAATCCGCAGTCTGAGAGTGCAACAATCCCCTTTATTCTTCGTGTCTCGCGTCCGCACCGAGGAATTTTAAGCCACCGAGGGGGGGGGGGGAAAGGGGTTGTTGGAACTGGAAACCGATCCGATTGTTGCGAAAAGGGGGAGCATTGGATGTGATATAGAAGTAAAGTAATTTAAGATTCTTTAGAGAGCGGAAGATGATGGAGGTGTCGAAATTGTTCGTGTCAATGTCGATCGGCTTTAAGTTATTTAATTTTTCTCTATTTCGAATTTCTCCGATTCTCGAAGAAAATTTTCGAAGCCTCTGGATGAGGTCAGATTAAATAATAATTAATCACGATTACTTTAATGTTAATTCTGTTTCTATAATGTTACTGTTATTGTAGAAAAAGTAAGAGTAAGTTTTCTTCATTTATGTGCAGATATTATGATCAACTTTATTGTAACTTTAATCTTTACACACTATCGATAGATAGGTATACAAAGTTTTAATTTTGGTGTGTAGTGTAGTATAATAATAAACGCGGAAAAATCTATTTCTCAAATATTACAGAGAAATGTAATGCCTTCCGTGTTTATAATTTAAGAACGCTTACATCAGATAATTAACAATGTCTGGTCAATTTTCAATCACACGATTATGACATTGAGATGCCGTACTTACCTACATCCAAAAGTATAATTTTAAATTTAACAGGGAGTCGTGTTAAGAAACGACTCGAAATACTACGACGACGTTACATAATTCCAATGAGAATTTTTACTTCAACGACTACTTTTTCTTTCCCCCCTTTTTTTGTCTTTTTTTATTGGTCGATGAATATAGCTAACCGAATAACGAATCGTATGGCTTTTAACATTTTTTCAACTTGCATCAATATTTGCTCTCTCGGTCGCTATTTCTCTCCGTTTTCTTTTTATATTCGTATAGGACCCGAGAGAGAGAGAGAGAGAGAGAAAAGTTTTTACCTTATGTGGGTGCACACGCGCACCCATCCCACATGTCTTGTGGCTACACGTTGGCCCGCTTAAATATACATACGTACGAGTGCATGGAAGCCAATCGAAGAGAGATCTTTTGGGCCGCGCGCGGAAGAGAGAATAAAGTGTTGCCGAACGTCGGCAAACATGGCGCCGTGTTTGCTCGCCCCAAGAAACGTTCGGCGTAGGTACCACCAATCTATGTGTGCATACGTGTGATTTAATGTAAACGTAGGATGACACATATATACCGGTAACGGAAATAGAATGTCTGTTTGTCGGTTAATACTCTAATTACTTGGTAACTCTAAGAAAATATGTAGGTATGTCGGTTACTTGTATTCTTTGCGACTCGCAATCGGAACAATTATAGGTATACACTATTGTTAGCTTTATCTAACTTGAGCATTCATTACATTTTTATTTTGTTTTCGCCTTTATTGCGCGATAATGACAATGTCTATCTCGTTTCTCAACTGTTTGTTATTCGGCGTACGAGAGAATCTGCAGTCGGGAGAATAGAGAGAACTGCACGAAGTAATAGAGTCTGGGGGGGATCGCGCCGCCCCCGGTAGAAATCAAGGCCCCCTTGCGTCCTCTGAGGGACGTCGCGAAACAATTCCGAACTGAATAATATTAGTATCTAACAATAGACGTGCTAAATTGAAATACAGAGAGCACCACGCTGCTTCGCGAGCTCGCGCCACCCCCGCATTCTCGGCGCTGTTATAAACGTTCGTTCTATGTGCTACGTGGATGTATCGTACATGTACGTGCACCTAGGTAGAGGACGTAGAGCAGCTGTATTCTCTTCGCGTCCGAGTGTTAGTTTTCCGTGGCGATGCGACGCGGCGCGGCGCGGCAAGGATCACGGCAAGGATGCGATGCGACGCGACGCTGCGACACCAAGCTGCACAAAGCGAGAAATAGCATGCAAATGAAATATTAATTAAATCTAGGAAAATTCGTCCTCTCTCTCTCTCTTTCTTCCTGGATGGCAACCTGACCGTTCCTCGACATGGAAAATGATCCTTTCCATTTACTTACCATACACTATCCGGTCTCCTATCCCCTAGAAAATTTATCTACGTCTTATTTTCGCAATTAATCTCCTAATTTAACTTGAATTTGAACGTAATTTACCATACATTTACAAATCTGTACGGTGGATTAGAGTGAAACAATTTTCAGTTTTTACTCAATCATTCTACCTATGTATCGTATATATTATTACATTTCCAAGTATTTGATTGTTTCCCAACTTTCTTCCTCATATTTCTCCATTTTGTTCCATGTATTATAATTGTCACTGTTTCGCACCCCTTAGATAGAACAGCACCTACCATATCTCGTAGTATATACTCGTATATATAAGGTTAAAGGTATCTCGCTTCGTGGCGACAATGGCGTCGGATTCACTCTATAGCTCTCGGACATATTCCATTAATTACTTTCACTTTGCGTCAATGGCATTTCCATTTCAATGATCGTCTCGCTCTGCCCTCATACCCGACGTCGACGGTTCCACCGCGAACATCGCTACCTCGATCCCCAAGCCTCCGGCCCCCTCCATTCCAAACGAATTCCATCGCCATCCGCTCATTGAAATACGTTTCGCATTGTAGACGGAATACAACGCTTGCGCGTATCCTGTAATTGTTGGCATCAAGTCGCCAGAAGCTGAAATCATTCACGAATTCGACGCGGAATCTCAACTTTATAACGAAAACTCATTGTCAGTTCTAGTCCCTACAGTCGGGGTATATTTTCAAAAAAAACCCCCCCCCCCCCCTCTAGTACGTTACAATTATTCTTTATCCTTTTTATCTGCCAATTATCTATCGATGTAATATCAAAAGTATACAGCTTTATATTATATAGCTTCAAGTGGCTACTGCGTAACATACGTCACTTGTAAGAAGACCTGATTAAACGCCGATTGAAATTGACGAGATAAATATTTCCTCGCGCGCGCGCAGTAGTTGCAGATTTGCCTTGCAGAGATTAATTTTGTTTTCCAACTCGCGCGCAAGTTGGACCATACAACAAATAACATGGATAATAACTGCGAATCACCCTGCATACCGATGATTCTGCATGGCAGCTTATTTTTATTCTAGCTTATTTTTCACGTCGCGGCTAGTAGTTGAGTAATCTTCCACAAAACATCGGGACGAAATAATGCGCAATATTTGCCGAGTAATCGGACTCGGTGCAGGTACACGCGGGTTTTACCTGCAAACGTGTGCGGCTTCTACCGTGTGTCACTATGTTTGCCCATCCATTATAGCTACAATAACAAGGAGCGTCCACTCCATCAGCTTCTTTCTATGCCTCCCACGCCTATTTCATCCAAGTCAGTACTTGCAACAGTCCTCGCGGAGATCGCTATGCATATACATATATTAGGTATACGTGATGTTGACCTTATTCTTTTTAAGCAACGTCCAATCAGGCATCTTCATTTACTTACGATGAATATCTCCCAAGTAAATAATGTATGAAATATTAGCCTATTCTATATATCGTTGTCATCGTCAACGGATTTTCATCAATCTCTGATACGATTTTGCATTTGATGTAGTTGTTTCGTTAACGCCGATAATACAATATCAACTTGGTGATGAATATACTTTTTATCGATATTCTCTCTCTCTCTCTCTCTCTCTCTCTCTCTCTCATAAAAATAAAAAGGAAGCAAATTATGAAATTATCTCCACTTTATTCACGTTATATTATTCGCGTTAATCATCGTACACGATTCCCCCCATGATTATTCTCTTTTTACGGACTATATCATTTCGGAATAGTTTCGCGATGACAACATACGTCCTCGATACGAACGATATATTGAATACCGTTTCACATGCTCACCACGTAGCCAACCCACAGGATCAGGATAGTTCTGAGAATCCTCCTTTATCGGACTCTGCCGTGACCTTATATCACCTCTATATAGGTATGTATATATATATA
>NW_017299966.1:141842-145432 GCF_001594075.2 Trachymyrmex cornetzi
GTGGCGTTGGTAGCTTGAATAATCCGCAGTCACCTCCTTAAGGTTTGATTCACACTATAAGGATGGTCACGTCCCGTTAATGCGCTATTTGCCAGCGGATAGAATATTCTTCAACCCTAAAGTCTCGGCGAAGTCCAATAAAATAAAATATTCTATATTGCTTGTGAATTTGTTGTATCTTTAAGTTGTTCGTTTACGATTAAACGAAATTCTTCTTTTAAAATTTGTTCCACTTGGTAAACTGCCTAATCTTATATGTATATTCGATTCTATATATTTATTGTCATAATTATTAGTTTTTATATAAATAATTCTCCATCTTCTATGTTGATTTATTAAACACACGATTGTAATAATTGACAGTTTTACCGAGATCAATCCTTTTGGGGGGGGGGGGGGAAGCAAATTATTATATTTTTGAATTTCACAATGTTGTAAAATTGTGACTTTTGAAATTATTCGAGTAAACAGTTACTTTCGAAAGAAGAGTTACGAATCCCACAGTGAAATGTACACACCTATAACTTTATGTATAAGGTGTGCGTATGTGTGTATTAATCCGGCATTATATATATATGCTCGGAGAGCGACCGTGCGACCAAATATGCCGATTCACGGATCGGGCAATTTAATTTAATTTTTCGCCTCCCTCCTCTTCCTTTTAGCCGCGCCGCGCCGCGCCCCTCTCGCGATCTCTTCTTTCGAAGGCTTCGCTTCGTGACCCTCGAGTCGTTGTCAATTGCAGGTCGACACCTTTGCCCCGTCGCGTGCGGCTAATCGCTTTAGAATTAACTGCACCCCTGCGCGTTTTCGAGGGGTAACTTTCGATATTCGGGGATGACAGTGGCGCACCAACGTATCTGACGGTAATTGTGATTTTTAACACTCTTCATTTTGTACTTTTCTTCGTATTTTATATAATTATCATTCATTGGACCGTTTGAAAGATGCGGATTCGCGCCAACGATCACGTTAAATATAATATCGTCTTGTGTAGTGATTCAAATTCAAATTTTCAAATTTTCACTTGACAAAGAATTAGAGAATTTCCGCCATTCTCTGCAAAAAGTCGCGAAATAGGATGTAGTCATATTTACACGAGAGTACCCCTATATGTATTATCTTATGTTTAAAACTAAGTTTATAACTTTTAACACAACTGAGCACGCGTTCCAAAACAAAATTTTAATGATATTGCCGTCAAAGGTATAAATACGCGCTTTGACATCGTACATATTTATTATGCGACGATGTAAAAGCGGAAACTGGGTTATGCTCTCGATCGTTCCAAGGAAATAACAAAAAATGAATGACATTGACGTTTAACAAGCCAGCCAGCCAGCCAGCCAGCCAGCCATCCAGCCAGCCAGCCAACCAGTCAGCCAGCGAGTGAGCCAGCGCCGAATTTGCGTGACTGCCATTTGGTACAATTTTTTCGACGAAGTTAATGTTAATCAGTGGCAGACGTGACGTGGATCGAGGGTACTCGACTGGATTTCATGTCCGGCCGTTGCCAGGCTGCTAGGCTGCCAGGCTGCCAGGCTGCCAGGCTGCCAGGCTCGATCCTGGTGTGTCGGTGTGTGCGCCTGGCGAGCGTTGCGTTTATGCCATAAACGCGCTCCCTGCCATAAGTACTTTGGCGATGGCGATATACATACCGGTATATCTACCTACATCGATTATACTCGCGTGGCGCGGTGGACACGGTGACTCGCGTTCATTACAACGAGCTAGCGAAAGATCGCGTTTCGTGCGGCCACTCGTCAAACACCTACGTATCAGGTATATACAAACGAACGCGCACACGTTATTTCACAAATTATTTCGCATCGTTCATTTCAGAGCCAATGTCACATGCCATGACAGAGTGATATAAAAGTTCCCTGCTTTTTCAAGCTAGCCGTTTTGTTACCTTTGGAAAGTCGGCTAACGATAATAATATAACGCGAGATAAATAACGCTGAGAAATAATTGTAAAAATTTGCAGGTTTTCTTTTCATACATGCAGGTTTTTCAAGTAATCGATAGACGGATAGATTATTTTATCTTTGCGCGGATAAGTGTACCTATAGCTAAAAAAAGAACATTCTAGTGACATTTAAAAAAGTAAATTGTTATTGTTTAGAAAAATATACGTTAAATTCGCTAATATAGATTTTATACTATAGTATATAATTTTAGATTGTGTATAATTTAATTACTATTTATATATGTGCAAAGCTATAATATTCTGTAGCAACAAAGTAAAAGTGGAATAAAAGAAAAGAAAATCCCACATCGCGTATAAGATACAAACCAGTTTTCCCTGTTCTTTTTATTATACGAATACTTCTTTTCCCATTCTTTCTTTTTGGTCCTTATCCTTAATGTGTGATCAAAAATGAAGAAACGATAGATAGATATATTTTTTATAATGTGCTCGACCACGGCAGGTAGACCACGGCATTCATACGATTGAGGGTTGCCGCGGGTGAATCTCCGTTCGTAACGATTCTAGCGGATAACAAGAGAGATCGTTGCACAATGAGACCCGCATAAGAGGCATTAGAAATGCGTGTGTACACGTCGTGTGAGTTTCTATTCTATGTACACGCCAGTGGTTTTCACGATGTAGCACGTACGTACGATATATCTCGTATCGTATCTCGGAATACTCGAGATGAAAACATTGCGTTGCATGTGTGTGTGTGATATTGTTCAATGAGTTGTTCAAACACGTGAAATGAACGGTGCGTCATAGAAAAATCTAACAAAATATCAATTTAATAAATTACCAATCAGCTTTTTACGGCATAAACGATATACTCCTCCACAATGTTTCCGATAAGCATCTCGTGTAAAAAATATCTATAAAAGGAGATAATATGTGTGTAGATTAGAATTAAAATATATATTATTAAGTAAATTATGTACGTGAACTGATCAAATATCCACACTCACATTCTAAAAAGAAAAATCTAAATAAATTCTTCTCTCTCTCTCTCTCTCTCTCTCTCTCTGAATAGAATTAAAACTATAAAGGTACCTAGGTATAGTGATAAACAAGATGAAATATTTGTTCAATTTATTCGGTAGATGTTAGTTAGATGTTACAGTGCGACATTCCCTATTTGCCAAAGCGACGCGCCTGCACTGTCAATTGACCGCTCTTTAAAAAGAAAGGAAAGAAAAAAACACCACCCCTCGGAACGACGTAGAAACGCGCTCGTGCGTTCTTTCACGTATACTACTTTTTGAGATTGAGACCAGGCAAAATGCACACACGCTCTCGCGCACGTCTCTAGTTTGGAACCGCACTCTAAAACCGTTTATTCGATCGCATTTTACGCGCAGCACTATATATACCTACAAGTATAATAAATAAGAACGTTCGAGGAGCCTAGGCATTGTGTCCGATTGTTTTCGAACAGCCTCGTTGAAAACGACGAGATGTCGAGGTGATCGGCGGGGTGCCCGCCACGGGGCGTACACGCGTGCCTGCTTCTATCTCCCCTCATTTCCCCCTCTCCCTTTCTTTTTTTTTTATTTCCGCAAAAGTCTCTTAAATACTCTTTTATGGCGGGGGGGGGGGGGGGGGGGGGGGGGGGGGG
>NW_017299966.1:145489-148875 GCF_001594075.2 Trachymyrmex cornetzi
CCTAGTAGGTCGCCCGTAAGACGGCACTTGGTAAGGAGCATTCCGCCACGACTTTCCGGCCGATCGAGCAGCCGTGTTTCATCAGTATTATGTATACTTGTATATCGTCGAGTCGTATATACTTGCGTTGCGTATACATTGATACCTGGACCCTCTCGGATAGTCGGATCTCAGATTCGAATTCATCGATCCCGCGATCTCAAAACCGACTCACGACTCAGCTCCGTCGGATAGATAGAATCGCCGCGGTTCAGGTTTTCCTCACGATCCCTTCGCGACCTTGCACTTTGCTCTTACTCTATTCTTCTACTAATATTTCTTACTTTCCCTTGTGCTTATATACATATTTATTTACATTTTTTATAGGGCTTCTAATAATATCGGATATTTTAACGTAAAAGAGTGAGAGACCCTTGTTTCTCTCTTTACGATTATGACTATAGCGATCGATAAAACCATTTCAACGAGTAGACATAAAAGTAAACGAGTAAAGTGTTGTATAAAATAATTTTCCACGCTACTAATATAACTTTTCGATCGTGTGAAATCTTGAATCAATTTGGAATAAATTAAATTTTCAATAGAAATAATGTTAATTACAGATTTTAAGTATAACCGATACTCATTGTTTAAAATTCCGATTATTATGTCATCATCTCTATATTCTTTCTCCAAGGACCAAAATGTATAAAAATAATAAAAAAAAAACAGTAGTAAATACTACTTAAATCACGAAATTGTGTTTATAAAGCTTTTACTCGATCCCTCCTTTTGAAGAATTGTACGTTTTAATCACTGCACAACTCACACATACTCGCATACACGCATTCTCGGTCGAGTACACGAGTCATGTTGAAAAAACGTATTAACGTATATAGCACAGGCTGCAGAATATAATAATATTATCATAAGGCAGCGATAAAGAATAGGATGGCGAAAGAAAGAGAATCTATATAATCTAGCAACGAGGGGGCGCGATGCCATTTTTTTGCCTCTTCGAAGCGACGCGCGAGCACGATATGGGTGGGCAATGCTGTCACGTTGCACCACCCCAGGGTGCATTACTAAACGTAGGAGCTACGTAGAAGATATAACGGCTGTACGGTACGGTACTTGTGTCACCGCACCGCGCCGGTACGCTGCAGACATTACGGCCGCCACCGTCACTTTCTGCGGATGTTATTATCCCCGCCGCGCCGCGCCGCGACGAAATCTTAAATGCGTCTGCCGGATATTGCCTCTTCGGCCGAGCCGATAAAAATTTCCATGCAAATTATCGCCAGTTACGCCCACTATCTGCTCCTTATTCGCGCGAGATCTACCGTCTGCGCTACTTCAGCGTCGCGACGCGACGTGTTGCGCGCGCGAAGCGGGCGCATGCTGCTTTAAATTATTATTAAAAGATAGACTAGATTTATAATCCCACCACAGGTTAACCTCTCCCTCTCTAAGGAGAATCTTATTTATTTTGTGTATATATAAAATTTAAGCATCTTCTTTACAAGTTAAAATTTACTAAGATGTAGGTATACATAAAAATCTCGCATATAAAACAAGCGACAGAAACAGATTAAATTGAAAATCTCTTTACTGTCTCTTTCAATAATTTCATATATCTTGCATGTTTAAAGAAATAAGAAAAAACAAATTTTGAACATACTCATATACATACGTATGTAAATTGAAGAAATAGATAGGTATGTAATAAATAGAGCAACGAAATTTATTATTTAATATTATTAATATCAAATAATAATAATAATAATAATAGCCGCAATTTTGCATGAATTATTTGCGAATGGAATTATTGGATGTATGTTAAAATTAAAATAAAATAAAATATAAGATAACTCTTATACATATTAGGCTGACGCCATGTCATCAGGTCGAACACTGTGTCGATAAATTAGCCGAGATTTTTATAACCCACTGGACTATTGAGATGTCGAATGGCGAAAATTCAAATCGGCTTAAACTATAATAGAATGTCATTATTCGAACGTTATATATTATATACACTGCATATATACTCTATTATGTAGAGGTTATACCTTGTACATGGCCAGCAACGGCCAATCAGCCGAATCGCCCATTGTTTCCAACAAACACGCGAATGGGGTGTACCCCTAATCCTTGCCGGCTATCCAAAATCCATGATCGAAATATATCTCCTCTGTCAAACGCATGCGTACCTAGATCTGGCTACCCTTTCGTCCGACAAGGATTTTTACGGCTTTCGATCCTGTCAGAATGAAGGACGTGTCGCATGCGGACTTGCCATCAGAATCTTTATTGCGCCCGTAACCGCATTTCGAGTCGTGGAATAAATCAATCGTAATCGCGTTCACTCCACGTAATTATATTTAAATCATTCGCGTTCGAATCCACCGCAAGATATTTTAATATTTTTATATTTTTATTTGCGTTTGTATTCATTTCGTTAATGCCAATCGTCCAAGTTGTATTCAAAACCAATACAATAGTAATGGTAAATGGAGAAAATTATTACATTTATTAATACAATCAAATTATCACAATTTTAATATTACTGAAAAGCAATGTTTTTTTTTTTTTTTTTTTGTAAATGTATATAATATTAAATTGATAATATTTTGAAATTAGATCGATTCATTCTTTCTTTTTATTTATTTTTTTTAGAAAAACTGAAACTTTTCTAATCTTGTAAATCTCCAAGTATACACATAGGTGTTAACTTTTTCTATTCTAATGAGATATTCTCTAACAATAAATAGTCAAAGGCATATTCAGAGATTGAAGAACCATTAAAATTGAAGCATTTATTTTGAAAATTATATGAATCACAGTCTGAAAGTTTGAGTTTCTGTTTCGAAATGAAAACTTGGCGAGATTTTCAACTTGTACCGATCTCAAAGTAAATAATTTGTGTTATTCCGATATGTTATAGGTAATTCTAGAAAGAGTTAGTACGGTTAATACAAAAATTATATAAACTCTTTCTAACGATCGCGCACATTCATGCAAGATTTATAAATCGCTCGAAATCTAAAATCGAATTCGCAACCGATTTATCGGCCGTCGAGATGTTATTAATTGTGGTTAAGGGTGAACGTCGGCTCGTTCTTATACGATGTTTCACGGTTGAATTTTCGCTCTTCAACCCCTTCGACAGTCGCAGGGTCACGTGCTGGCGTCGATGGGAGAAGTATCGTCCCCGTGGTCGGTAACGTGGGATTAACGTAGCCAATAATTTTGCGGGGTTGAATTTGTTTGATATACTATATCCATTGTGCGATCCACAGAAAGAGGCTTCCCACTCTCTATTGTGACCGCTGGAAGCTCGAATGGGACGGGGGAAGAGAGAATGATCGAGAGAGAGAGAGAGAGAGAGAGAGAGAGAGAGAGAG
>NW_017299966.1:148886-151539 GCF_001594075.2 Trachymyrmex cornetzi
GAGAGAGAGAGAGAGAGAGAGAGAGAGAGAGAGAGAGGGAGGGAGAAGAAGATGACTAGGATGAAGAGAGGAGAGGACGGTGCGAGGCCAGCAGAAGGGTGGTTTCACCAGACTCACAAGTGGCAGCTTTTAATCTCTTCCAGGAATAAACTCGACTCGGCCCGCTGAATTGTGCCTCGTTACCAACGGTTTAATTGCTTGTTAATGGACAATTCAAGTGTTTTGCGATAAAATACATCGATGATGACCGTATACAGCAAGCGAAATATCTCAAGGTAACTAGTTTGGTCGCTTCGCGATAATTTCGTCTATCAGCTCCTATACTTTTGCAATAGGGAGGAAATAAAATTGTGTTACACGTTACTTTTCAGTAACTATTACTTTTATCAAAGATCTAATTGTTTTGTATTTTTTTTTTTTTTCCCGATAGACGCGACGCAAAGTGTTTTGAGATAATATGTATACTTTGACACATAATTTGGTGAGAGTAATTTACTTTTCATTTATTATGATTATGAAACTTGAAACATTGCTTATTTTATAAGAAGACTTATTTCTACTGTTATGTGAATCATCAAAACAAATGTGCAGAGAGGTTGCAATTAAACGAATGTTTTGTAAACTGCCAAGGAACGTATATACGTTTAATGATTGTGTTGCGAAATGTGCATTTTTAGAGAGATGGTAAGATAAGAAAAATCTCTGAATCGCGAGAGATGTACCAAACGTAGGCGACGGCACTAAATAAAGGAATAAACACGCATTGGGCGGCCGGTGCTAATTGGCCGATCAATCTTCATTAGAAAACGGCTTAATTACAGTACAAGTCCCGTCCTTGGAGTCTGCGCACCGCGTCGCTTGGAGTCTCCACCTCGCCTCTTTCTTCGCGGTACCTGAAAGTTTAATAATTCCGAAACCTTCGCGAGGTATAAATCACAGAAGGTCCTCCTCGCACCGCTATCCTCTCCTTCTGCCTCTCCTCGCCGTTACGACCATAATTTGAAAAACTTTCGAGGGAACAAAAGTGAGGACTTTTGTTCCAAGTTTTAGTTTTCTCTGTTCCCGCTTCTCTCTCTCTCCCTCTCTCTCTCTCTCTCCCCCCCCCTCCCCTTTTCATCTTTCCTCTCTTCGGCAAGGGTTCTGTTTGCGGAGCGACGCCCCGACAGTGTTTTGTGCGCTTTGTCTCTCTTCCTGTTAGGTATATAATGCCGTAACTGCCTGGACCATCTCTCCTCTCGTGGCCTCCTTCTTCTTTCTATCTTCAACCACCAAAAGGTTGAGACCTCTTTAACCTTCTCCTTCTCACTCCCGCGTGCCCATATCATTCTTCGTTATATATATATATATATATATTCCTCCGTCTTGCTCGATGCGCTCGCGGGTAAACGTGGATCATTAAATGCGCGATAATGCAAAATGTTGAGACTTACGGTTTTTTGAAGCGATAAGTGAGGATGTGTGTGGTACGAAATTACCCACGCGAGCGTAATAAGAGAGTTACAAGTAACAAACAGCCCTTTCCAGATTCTTCCGTCGCGCAGATATACGCAAATCGTCCATGCGTTATTATGCATTTGGATACGATCAATCAAAATTTAATGGAGCACATGTTTCGATTAATTTTCGAGCTTAATTTTAAAGCTTAGTCACGTATAGGGTAGAGCGGGGTTAGTTTTGAGCATAGAAGCAAGTTGGGCAAAAAAATGCAAATATCTAAATAACTAAAATATATATATGAATAGAAACAGAGATTACTGCGCTTAATAATGCAACGTTTTAAAGCAATTCTTATTATTCTATCATAATAGTGTGAAGATTTATAATAATTTGAATAAAAAGTGCACACAACTAGTCGACTCTACACTGAGTCATGAAATTTTATAAATTATGTATTTTAGAATTCACACTATGCAAGAAAAAGAATTCCCCAGCGAGTGAATGAGTGAGAGAGGGAGAGGGAGAACGCGTAAATTTTTTTTATTTAATTTATCATATATTACTCATCTTGTCAAAGGCTAATTAAGAAAAACGAAGAATAAGCTAAATAAAAAAAAAACTGTTTCCTGTACTGTGTCATGTCTTAAAAATAGAAAAGATCGTCCATCATCTTTTATGAGAAAAGTAAATTTTTTTGATCTGAGCAATCGAGCCATCAGTGGTAGTTTCCGACTTGTCGCCTTCACGTCAGTTTTCCTTTGGCAGGTGTACACACGGTATAAAAGGGATGTTAAACGTCATGCGAATTACGAGAAGCAAGAAGGAAGAAGAAAGGGAGAGGCGCGGTGGAGCCTGATGACACGTACGGGAAGACACGTAAAATAGAGGACGTCGATCTCTCGTTTTAGCCGCGGACCGTAGGAAGACACGTAGAATGGACGTTGTCGATATTCACTTTTCACGAACGACACGTACGTATAAGTTACGGTGATGTGAGGCGGATCCATTAGACTATGCAATTGTCCACGTACCGCGGCATTGTCAGCCGCCATGGAGATTTCTATTCAGAAATCGCGGAAGTCCCCGGGACGCATTGACGAGAGATGGAGGATGATCGAGGACCGCTCTTGTTGCGAGAAGGAAAGAGATACGGTAGAGAGAGAGAGAGAGAGAGAGAGAGAGAGAGAGAGAGAGAGAGAGAGAGAGAGAGAGAGAG
>NW_017299966.1:151568-171048 GCF_001594075.2 Trachymyrmex cornetzi
GAGAGAGAGAGAGAGAGAGAGAGAGAGGAATACGTGTGATGGGAGGGCAGCGAGGAAAAATGAGGAAGATGGAGAGAAAGAGGGAGAGGGAGAGGGAGCGAAGGGGGGGAGGAAGGGAAAAAGAGTGAGCGAGGAAGGGAGGAAAACAGAGCTCTGTAGGAAACAGTACAACTCTATATTTATTAGAATGTACCGTGTCATATACAATTTATATGTAGATATCTAAAACGAGAGATTTTTATATGACGATCGCTCAAGTATGTGTATTCAATAATAATTCTTGATATTGCGAGAAGAGCGAAATAAAGATACGACGACGCGAATGGAACATTTTCAAACTTTTTCTTTACATTAAATCATATATATTTCATTCGCTTGTAGATATCCTTGTGTTATTGAATGCAAATGTGCAGCATTCTATAGAGATTCTACGAGAGGACTACGACCTTTTCTTTGGTATTATATATTTAACATCGATATTTTTTTATTTAAACTTAGCTAGCTATATCTATCGCTTAGCTATCTACAACCAGAAAATATGGTTTTTCATTTATGATGATTCTGTTGTATCCAACATATTTGAATAAACATTGCAATCAATTATACTTTGAGCGTTATGCAATTTTTATATTTTGTCGAAATACACACACACACACACATATATATTATGATGAAAAGTATTGCATGTTTTTATGAGCCAAAATATCTATCAAGATGCTCCAACTACCTGAGCCCCTTATTTCTCCCTCTTTCTTTGTCATACATTTTTTAAAATATTTCAAGTATCTTCAACGTTTTCCATTTATATTTCTCTCTTATAATATACATAATTAGAGCCTGGTATTATTTGTAAATATTTTATTAAAAACCTTATATATTAAATCTTTTCTTCATTTTGTAATATATGTATATTCTATATGCTGTGATATGACGATAAAGTTCGATGAATGTGAGGAAATAAACGTCATCCAATTAATATACAAATAATCATTATTGTCCTTTAAAGTAATCTCCCTTAGAGACAATACGCTAATTCTGACAACGTTTGTATAGTTTATGAAAACTCTGTGAAAAAACATCTTAAATCTTGTTGTCACATGGTTTTGAATATTCGAAATGTTTGTAAATCGAGTTCTTTTCATCGCCTTAATTCTTTAGTTTAGGGAACAAAAAGAAATCTGCTGACACATCAAGGAAATAAGGAGAGTAATTCAAAATGGTAATGCAACGTTTGACTCAAGAATTGTCGTACACTTTTTGAATCAGAACCTCAGGTAGAACACAAAGTCATAATTATTAGCGTTTTTCATTGGCAGAACTAGTGCGCACTCAGCACAAAGTGCTTTAAAGTCGTACGCAAATCGACATATAGATGTACGTTTAATAAAAATATAGACACGAATTAAACTGCGAAATATTCAATACATTTTATTGTGCTATTTGATGAAATACACATTGGGTATTTTCTCAATTGAGATATCTCACTTTTACATTTAGATTAGAATATAGTGTACGACAACTTTCATGGGCACTGAGTGCGCACTATAGTTCTGCCAATGAAAAACTTACGCTGTAAGTGTCATAATGGTATCATAGGACGTTATCACGACGTGTCGTTCGATACTTAAAAGTAAACTTAAAAATGAACTTAAGAAATAAGATCATGATGACTACCATTATGATATTATTATGACTTTTGTATTTTACCTAAGGCTGTGACAAGACTGAGCTGTCATCACAGCCAAATTGAATCGTGCATGACGTGTCAGAAGCGCGAAATGACACGTTAATTTTTATTACGTGCCATATGACGAAAGCTATCCTTGTGTCCTTGTCCTCCCTGATAGTCGGTAAATAATCGTAAAAAGTAATAAAAGGCAAGTGAAATGCCTTTATTCAATACGCAATGTGGCTGTGGTGACTACTCAGGAGCCTTAAGGCAGCGTGGAAGGATGATACTTTCGCAAAGACAAATGCATGTAAGTATGTACCCGTGTAGTTTCGATCTTTGAATGAAACTATGCGCCTCTTACAGAGAGGAAGAGAGTGAGCGAGCGAGAGAGAGAGAGAGAGAGAGAGAGAGAGAGAGAGAAATAAAGGGGATCCGGCGGGAAAGAAAGAAAAATCTCGAATTTCTTCGAGGCGGTTGTTCCGCGGCTGCGACTACCGTTGTCTTTCAGACTCTCGAGTTTCCACCCGGACGTCGTTCTCACCACGCCCCTCAATTTGCCTTGCGCTACAAACTTGGCGATCGATTATACCCCGATTACGGTGTAACGAGATATCGCGCGCGGTTTCCGAATACGATGGCGCACACGATGATGACGCTGACCCGGGGCATTGTCGATGATTGTCGAGCGCGCCGCGGCCCTCTTCTCCACGCGGGTTCATGCGTGTGCGTGCGTGCGTGGGTAATATTTATACGTGTGTATGTATGTATGTATATATATGTACATGTGTACAAAACACACCGCAAGGACTGGCCGCGGTCGCGTAATAATTATCCGGAAGGCCTCGCATTCATTCTGAATTACACAATGTGTCGCGTCTATACCATTGTAATCTCCGCTGATTGACAGAGAAAGGATACGGAGAAACGAGCATAAAAGGCACAAAAGACGCTCGGCCCGGCTTGGCATATCATGTCAGCCTCGTCTCGAAGAACGCAACCTCGAATTGCGATGGGTAACAATATTAATACGCCGCACCACGCCGCTTCCAAGATGTACGTGTATAGCTATATAAGCGCGTTACGTTCTTCTCTTCTTCCTTGTTGTACTTCCGCTGTTGAGACTCTGTCATCTCTTTGACAGTTCAAATTCTGCGGTTATTGCGGACCAAATTGTAACCTGTAACTCGTTCTCGTCTGTACGTATATGCGGTACATTATACATACATAAAACCTGTGTGCGGACTATGGAATCCGCCTGTACTACCGCATGTTACCGCGGGTTACCGGATTAATTCTTTGACGACGATTTTTTTTGTGTTTTGTGATTTGCAAAATTCAAAAATTATTTTTTACGTTTACTTTGTTTTTGATGAATTAAAATTTAAAAGGGAACGATAACTACCAGCTCTACTATCGCAAAACGCGCGAGAACGAACTCTTTCGGGTGGAGCTCAAGAAGAAACATCGGATCGAATTAAGCGCATGTACATTTTCCTTCGAGATTGCCTCAAGTGTGGCTTTGCTTGATCTGTATTTTCTTGTAGAATGTATAGAATCGAAGGATAGCCGGTGATCGGATTCGATCGATGAAAAGGTTCCATGATCATGTCCGTGTTCATAGAGGGATATGCGATCTTTTATACAAGTGCTATTTGGTTATGTTTGCGCTTTCACGTTCACGAATTCCAAACTAGTCATTGTCCTCACGTTATTATTTGGAAGATGGTGGGTCGGATAACGATATCCCACACTCCACAAGAGCATTATACTCTCCTCGAGGCCAGTCGTGTTGAAACAACCATTCGATCTCTTTGCAGACACTGCACGCTCGCGCCTCGCGGTTACATTGATAATTTATCGAGTTATTAATTTTCGCGAATATTTAATTATTTTGACGTCGAATTGAATAATTGCGTGCGACAACAAGATGGTATATAACAAGATGTATTAATTAACCTCTATAACTGATGTAGCTAAATTAAGAAAGAATAAAGTATATGAATAAGAATAAAGTATAAAATTTTAATTATATAGTTATAATTAAGAAAAATATCGCTAAGAGTATAGTGTCTAATTATACAATATTTTTACTAAAGAAATGTAACTTGAAAAAATTGAAAATATATATATAGCATTCTTCGTTACCAATTCATTTCATTGAATGAATTTCATAATATCCGAAAGAATACTCATTTTCGGGAAGTCGATATCAATGGCTCGAATGATTCTATAAAACAATGATATATGGTATAAATAATGTAATCATTTACTCCGATCTAAACTCATTCTTTTCGGGCAAGCGGCATGTCGAGTTTAGCGCTTGTCGAGTTTCATCGGTCACAAGTGCGCAAGAAGATTAATGATAACCAGATACGCATGGAAGGGAATTCTTTTCGTACGAGTCCCAGTCGCGTTGGGACATCGCTTCCTCGTTTTAGGCTGCATCGGCCGACCAATTACTAGCTAGAAAACTCTTTGACGATGATGCGTAATCGGCTCGGTATATTATTTAGGTACTAATATGCCGTGTGTGCGTACATGCCGATTGTCGAATAACAAAGGACGTGAGAAAGAAGAGGGGTTTCGTTAGCCCTACATTTTTAATGTGTGTCCAGGTGGGCTCGGGACCATCGCGCTTCACTAAATTATTTCATATCTTGCACTCGTTCAATCTTGATATATACCTACCTACCGAATAATCGACGCACTCACGGATGTTTATCTGCGAGCTTATTGTTGTACTTTGGACCGTTGTCAATTTGAATCTCTTTACGATCGTACGTCTCCTCTCTCTCTCTCTCTCTCTCTCTCTCTCTCTCTCTCTCTCTCTGTAATTGACAACTTTTAACGAGAGCATCGGCTTTTTCAAGATTAATTCGTTAAAAACGCACAAGATTTGAAGAAAATGAGTTGGTTACGCTGCTCAGAATATAGACAATTTATTCATCGTTATGAAAAAATAACGTTTTCTTTGAATTTTTGAAAAATTGATCAGATGCATATTCTTTTTCTCATAACAATCCAACAATGGAAGCATCATGTGCGTAACCGCAATGAGACTTTCAATGAGACTTTCCGAATAAGCTCGTGAAACAGGTAGTTGAACGGTCGTTGAGCATTACCGCCGTTTACAGAGGAGGAGAGGAAACGGCCTCCCATAATCCGAGTGCGATCTTTATCGTCAAATTCTGTAGCGGGGGCCGCATCGGTGCCTCGATTGCGCAATCAAGATGGCATCGAGAAAGGCATCTCTCGCCTTCAACTCAAACTACCAACAAGTATTTCAATATCCGCTCCAATATATTCCCATCGACCCTATAAACGTGTGTGCAGTTATATTGAATTCCCTCTCTCTCACACATCTGAGCACACACACACACACACACACACACTCACACATGCACTCTTTCTCCCTCTCTTTCTTTATCGGCTTCTCGCTCCATCTCTCTTTTCTTCGTGCCTCTTTCTCTTCGTTTTCCCATCACTCTTTTCCTCATCCCAATCCACAATATCTACATCATTCTCGTTTCTCTGCTACACAAGCGTGGTGTGCGTATGCATCAACAGACATACTCGTATTCTCACAGTGGCGAAAGTCTGCACGAAGGCGTTTTTGTCTCGAAACCGCACATTCGTTTACGCGTTTTGTAATCCCTTGTAAAAGATTTTGCGGTGCTGCGCGCCAAGATTCTTCATCCTGCAAAGGGTACGTTAAAACATTTATAACGTCGTTTAGATGATGCGGCCATTAATGAGGCCGATAAACACAATGACGCGCGTGCCTTTATACGAGACTTATGAACACTCAACTTTTTCCTTTCGAAGATATATAGTAATCATCATGCGTGTGCGACGATGACATAGGCATTGCAGATTCTATTACTACAAAGCAGAATTTTTTTTCTAATCAATATCGGAAACAGCAATGGCTTCATTAGCTGAAACTTGTAGAAAAATATGTCATTAAAAATGTATTTCGTCTATGTATGTATTTTATAAACAAAAAATTTTCTTAACAATTCATCCAGAGGTGTTGGAAGGGGATTCGTCAAGCTATAATTATATCTCTTATTTGACATATTTTCACGATGCGAAATAATGTGGGTAAAAACTAAAAACGAGTAATGGTGAGCAAGCGGCAAGAGAGGAGGGAAGAAGAGGAAAGGAAAAAGAAGAGAAAGAGAAAGAAGAGTGAGAAGGCTGAAGAAAGTAGGAGAGGAGGGGGGTGGGAAAGGAAGGAAGGAAGGAAGGAAGGAAGGAAGGAAGGAAGGAAGGAAGGAAGGAAACGTGAGGTATGCAGGGAAAGATAGAATTCTTTGGGAGCGATATACCAGAGCGCACAGAGCGCACAGAGCGCACAGAGCGCACAGAGCGCACAGAACGCACAGAGCGCACTCAGCGCGGCGCGGCGAACGGAAAATGCAATTCGTCGGCGGGCGCGGCGGCGTTGGTAGCGGTGGCGAGTCTCAGCCTCGGGTCGACAGATAGATAGAGTCAAGATTCAATTAGCTCTAGCTGTCAGCTGCATGATACTCGTCGATTCAATACACCTTGTCGCGCTCGTGTGTGCCTTGGCTTACTGCTACGTGTATGCGCGTATATATGTGAGATTACGTACACGCGTGTGGGTGTATACGTATACACCCATATATGTATATGTGCCGCGCCCTCGTTTATACGCCTCTGCGTCAACGCACGCGGAAAACCGCGCAAACCGGGCAAACCAACAACTTTTCTCTGGAACCAAGAACGGCAAGAACTTATTGAATATCGCGAGTCACGTCGCGACATTATTTCCTTTTTCAACGGAAGGGATAACATTTTATCTTGCCATTTCTTTAGGCTCACTACTGCGTAAACTGATATATAAATAAATTTCCACGTACAGGAAAAGAAGAAATGAGAGAACACGAGGCAATCTATCGCGGATTCGAGACTTTACAACAAATGCGATTTTTATTTCAAAGAATAAAAAATATTAAAATTTTTAATGCGTGTGACTTTGCGATAGGCATACATAATTTTCAAAAATCAACAACTAACAGAGGGAATCGATCGCTAGATATGTCTTTGCTCAAATGAATAATTTAATACCTAAACAACATAAGCAACAAACGTTTCGATCTTTTAACAAAAAGTCATCTTTGGTATTACAATTGTAATACACACTGAAGATGACTTTTGTCAATCGATGTGACTGTCGAGATTTTTAAAATTTGTGTATCATTCGAGTAAGAGTGACACACAAATTTAAATATATTTTGAAAGGGCTCTATCTCCTCGATGAATATGATAATTTGATACTTGTAACGTCACAAATTAATTTTGTGATTCAATTCCGAGGAATACAGTCCCGATTAACAAGCTTCCCCTACAAACTTTCCCGAGACACGCACTATTTATTTCTCCCTCGCTCCCCCTCACCTACCTACGTACCTACCTACCTACATACCTTCGATTGAATTAATTGAAGTGATTCGACCGGATTCCGATTTGACTCGAACGTCGCCGCGCGTTTCGAATTCATGAAAGAACGCGGAGCGGGAGCGGGAGTAGAGGGGTGAAAGGCGATGAAAGGGTGGGGAAAAAAAAACCAGCCATTTTCAATTTATTTCAAGTACCTTTTCGTGGCGGAGAAAAGAAGGGTGCCGTGCCGTGCCACCACCCGCTCCACCGCCACCAGCGCGACGTCGCGTCGCCCGCGTCTGCCCCGACCCAACCGCCCCGATGCGGTGCAGAGAGATACCATCTCCATCTTACTGATCTTACGTCGTCGCGACCGACACGGTGATATCATATGTATATTCTTACACGTATGATCTTATATCCCTGCGCGCGCGCGCGATGCGTTTGGGTCTTGTGGATCAAATTATTATACCTAACCCCTCTTTACTCTTCCAATAAAACGTTTCAATAAATGCGAGCGTGCAAGATATATTGTAATGCTGTATTTGTAAGCTTAACGTTGGAACATTCGCCGCTTCTTTCGCAAATAACACAGAAAAGTGTAAATAACTGTAGTAAACTTTATTGAAACTATAGAATCGATATGATTTAATATATAAAAAATTCGACTTTCTTCTTTACTCTTGCATATTTACTCGGGTAAACTGTAACGTTTTATTTTCTGTTGTTGCAAGCCTTTCTCTCTTTTATACGTTAAGATTACGGCGGATAAATAAAACGGAAGCCACTGCACTCTCAGAAAATATCGAACCCGGCAGTCGTTACGCAGATTGCAGGGTGGCCACCGCGCCGCACCGCGCCGAAGAGAAGAGCGGCGGTTAAGGGAAGGAGAGCAATGACGAATAGAAATGCGCGAGAGAGTTGTAAAAAATAACGCAGTTAATTAGCAGTGAGGCCACTTTAGCGGGCTCGCGCACACTGTTAACAAGCGCGGAGAATAACTCGCGCGGACGAAAGAAAAAGAAAAAAAAAAAACACCCTCGAACGCACGAGGCAACTGAAACTGACTGAAACGCTCCCGGAAAGAGCGACCAGACTCCTTCCGCATCTGTTTACACTTGTCTCTCTTTCTCGCTTTCTTTCTCTTCTCTTACGATTCCCCACAAGTTCTCTACTGGTATTTTAAATTTTTCGTATTGAAAAAAAATTCTTTTTCTCTTTTTCTTATTGTTAGCATCACGAGCGTGGATTACTCCAGTTGCAAAGCGAGAATTTTATATAGTAAGTATAAGTTAACCAAATGCATTGGTAACCGAATTGTCGCGCGGTTTCCAACAAATGACTGAATAAACTCGCATTATGTATTTGTATAAATAATATAATTAAAATAACTTTCTTTTTATATTTGATTTGAATGAATCTTATTAATTTAGAGGTCAATCGCCCTCTTACACGTATGATACCAAAAGCTGACAATTAATATTATTACACATTAACAGAAATATATAAATATATAAATATATAAAAAGGACTTTCAATCTTCAGCAATCAAAATAATTTCATACAGGGCTAATGAGAATCAAACGTTGCTGTAAGAGCGAAGAATAAAAATGTATCGTAGATAATACCCAGATGTTTATGATTATCCTCCTTTATTATTTCGTAATTTAATCGAACGTTTCGGCTCTCTTTGGAGTCATCATCAGCAACGAAAATAAAAATAAAAAATCGTCCGTTGAGAGTAAGTCACTCGCAAATTGCCAAAAATGCTGTACTGTGTGCACTGTATAATTTTGGAAGATTAATACATTTCTGTGATAATTCAATAATATGACTAATTTAGGGTGACTCACCTCAACGGGAAACACAGCAGAAGCTCAAGAAAACCATTGATTCACATTTTTATAATATATAATCGCACGCAAATTCTACATATAACATATAACATTACATGTCAGTTCAATATGACGTGTCGTTCGAAATTAAACGTTACAGTGGTAAGGAGACTCTTAATACAATGAAAATAAATAAAGATAAGAAAGTTAACTCATGGACAAGTCTCGTTTTCAATCGTGTTTAAAAGTATCCAATAAGGAGGCGTACGAGTAATGTAAGAATTCTGTATCTGTCTTTAAGTTAAGTCCATTCTTTTGCATGTGAATATGAAGCATTTCAGAATTCAATCTTTTGTTGAGAATCTCTCCCTGCCAAGAATTCGGACACCATCCCAATCAAATTCATGATTACGTTCAAGACGATGGTCTGTAATTATACTGATTGGTTACTATTGTTTCTATTAATATGATTGCGATGTTCTGCTATTCTTGTCACTAATTTCCTTCCTGTTTGGCCGACATACGTTGTATCGCAATCCTTACAAAAGATTTTGTAAACAACGTTTTTATTAGAGAATTTTGGGAGGGTGTCTTTTTGTACTTTAATGAATTTTTTGAGTTTGTTTATACTGAAGACAAGTAATATTATTACATTTGCTAAAAAATTAATCTGCGAGATAGAAAATTGACGTGACATTTCAAAATGCGCATATTGAAAGATTTGTTTTGTATCCTTTTTGGCTTGTCTCACGATTGTAGGTTTGCGTAGTTCCGCATGCGTGCGTGCATATCCAGGAAGAAGTATTTTCTTCAAAGAGAGAGAGAGAGAGAGAGAGAGAGAGAGAGAGAGAGAGAGAGAGAGATGGAAAAAAGTGGTAAAGATTTCAAACTTTACGAGCTGTCACACGCACAATCGCAAAAGATAGAGACGATTCTCTTTCCAGGATATAATCCCTTCTGCGGTCTCCCCCCTTTCCTGTGGACAATGATCTGGGCTAAGGAGAAATTGAATTTGTAACATCAGTAAACTGCGCGACTTTGCCGCTGCTCCCTCAATCAAAACTGAGTGAAAAACAGGAAGGGAATGAAGATGAGTGAGTGAGAGAGAGAGAGAGAGAGAGAGAGAGAGAGAGAGAGAGAGAGAGAGAGAGAGAGAGAATAAGTAGTGAGACAAGTCTCCAACATCTCAGGAAAGGGACGAAAAGTCTAAACGGGCGAGAGATGAAGAGAAAGAGAGAGAGAGGGCGGATCGTGTTTCACGCCTGGCGGATCTTGAACCGTTTGAAACCCAGGTGGAAATAATACAACTTTGTGTTCCTTGTTAAGGATCAAAGGAAATCTACCCCCAATCTCGATGTCGAGACTCTTGGCTGGTCTCTCGCCGATTCTCCGTTTGCCTCTCTTTCGCTTTCTGTCCTTTCGACATGACCGAATGAAACTTAGACAAAACATTTGTTCACCATGCATTTTATTTTATTTGATAACTTTTTTTCAATAATGATATGTAAAATGAGATTGACGAAAGCTTCTTTGCCTTTTTTTTTATAAATGCATCAAATTATAATCTTAAACTGAATGTATTCGAACGTCAAATCATTATAATATGAGACGGTCAATTAAGTCAAAGTTGGATGTTTCATATATTACATTATTATGTATATATTTATTAAATAAATTTATTTCAGACATGATTGCACACCGATAACTTTCCAACTTTCAACACAATTAATCTGAAACATTAATAATCCTCCCAAAATTGTATTAAATTAGAAAAATCTGTAAAAAACCCCTATTGCAAAAAATATTGTTTCAGCCAGGAGTCAAACCTGGGACTTCCCGACTTTCCGGGGGTGGGGGTGTCAAATCATTATGTATCTGGAATTATAGTCAATAACTAATTACAAATTTATAAATAAGACAAAATTATACTTTTATGTAATAAAGTCAAACAAGAGCAATATTTTATTATATGATTTTTTCATTTATTTACAGTCATTTATACACTATCAGTATCATGCTTGATATTTTCTGTTTATTATATTTATTACTATTTGCACATTCATAAAAAAAACGTCAGATAACTATATTTTCATAATAGATTAGACACAGAGACATATCATTATTATATTGTGTGTTACGCTTTGATATTATATTTGAATATAATAAATAAAAATCAAACTAGATGTTACACTGTACTTGAGATAATATATTTTTTGCATGTTATCCCAGATGGAAATTTTCCAAGTAATATTATAATACTTGTAAAGTACACTATAATAGTTGTAAATTATAAGCTACATAATTTTCTCTTTTCTTTGTACAATGTGACCTTTTGAACTGCAAAAAGAAATCATAAATTAGTTTCCAAGTATCAAATAATATTTCATAATGTACATTCTAATGTATACTATAATTTCTATTTATTAAAAATTATATATATTAATTATTATTAAAGAAAAATATATGCAATGTTTTTATAAAATATACTGAACATTCGTATATACATAGACAATACAATTATTTTATTCAAATATGTTCTTTCCTTTATTATATTATTGTAATTAACGTACATAATCTTATATGTATGTGTGTATAAATAATCACTTACTCAAAGGATCAAAGTATGTAAATTCTAATTTATCAGCTAATCTTTCTCTGATACGCACTAACCGATGACCGGTTACAACACTTTGTGTAAGGACTAAGACATGCCTATAATGAGATTAGAATTAGTAATAAATTTTTTTTAATCTCTCTCTCTCGTGAACATATTATGACTAATCTCATCTTTTAATTGACACTTAGTAAATCAACTATTTCATAAAATATGAATTATGGCACATATTTTATATTATTCCCATTAAAAATTAACATTTTGTTTCGTGAATATACACATTCTAACCTTAAATTTTTGTTCGGTTTTATTAATGGCTTTACTTACTTGCTCTTTGCCTTTTTCAACAGCATGTTTGTCAGGAACATGGTATTTCAAAAATTTCTTTCAGTGCAACTTTAAAACTACGTGCAGTATATGTGAATGAATGTCAAAAGATTACAGTAAATACAACAATACAATTGATTTGGTCAACTTGAAAGAAGAGGTTAGAAATCGTACAAGTCACACATACACACACATCCATATACATGTGCATACTCGTTGACACCAGCTGACATCAGTCGACACCAGTCGACACTTTCATAAACGTCCAGCTGTCGTAAAGTTATCGCAAGATATTAACGCATATAATGAATCTTTCTTAACAATTACGGGCAATATAGCAATCTTTCATCGTTTTTGTTGGTAAGGAAACATGTGCCATTAGATATAATAATATCGTTTTCTCTACATTTCCTCTACAATTATGTCTTTCTTTTCCTCTCTCTAAACAAAAAAGGCGCATTCACATACACACACGCACACGCACACACTTTTTTTTATTCGTACACATATATACATATTTGTTTAATTTAAAAGTTGTAATAAATAAGCGCACAAATTAAAAAGATCTTAAAAGTAAACTGTATAAAAACAATGGAAACAATTTGAAATGTGTCAAAATTTTCAAAAGATGAGTATTAGACATAATATATTGTCAATTAAGAAATATTTGATATTAATTTCGCAAACTACTGTATAAATATAATTTTTTATCAAGTTCTAAATGTGAAATTAATAAACGCATTTAAATTAATCTGTATGAGGCGTTCATGTAAATACATAGATTATATGTAATTATATACACACATATGTATAAGTATTTTTATTATAATTATAATTTATCAGATGTAAACATAATTTATCCAGAAAAGTTATTTTTTTCAATAATTTTATTAATAAACATACACACTAAAATCAGAGGCAATGCGCAAATATTGTCAGCAGTTTTACTTAATAAATATAGCAAACTTCTTATATAATTTACTCTACTTTAATTTCTTAAATAACAAATCCATATTGATATTCTTTTTTGAAAATAGTCTCGCATCACATTATTATTCACATTGATAGTATCGTTGCATTTTACTGAATAAACAATCCTTCAAACCAATATATAATACAGTAATTATAATTTATTAATATAAGCAATAAAATAGGAAAAGAAAATATAAAATGTTGCATATATATATATATATATTCCCATTTGTTACATTTTATTTCATACCTCATAGTTTCATATTTACTAAAAATGCTCTGTGAAGCGTGAAGAACAAATGGTAATGTCATAAATTACATATAATAACATGCAGTTCTTTTTTTTTATCATGATATAAATGTAAATGTGCAAAATTAAGAGTTTCAAACTTAGTTAAGTAGCATAATAGTTTCACTATTAGGTAAAAATGCAGATATCCAACGTATAATTTATCGGAATATACAGGGTGGGCCATCTATTGGTACGTTTTTAAAAATGCGATCAAATGAGCATACATTGATATTTTTTATTAATTTTTTTTTTGTTGTGAAAATGGCCCACCCTGTACAAATTAGGACGCTATCTTAACTTTATCATTGGCTAAAATTTCTAATCGATTAATCACTTTAGCAAGTTCAACATTTTTATCTAATTTCAAATAATCCACCTTTCGTACGTTATGTATACTGGCCCACGTAGGTAAAAGCTTGCACAATTGTCGTATGTGTTCCTCCATTTCTTGTAACATTAATTTCGTTCTAAAAGAATTGTCTAACTTTTGTATGACTGTCTCCAGTGGTAAAACGCCCTTCTTTTCCGCCACAAAAATATTGCGAATGAGCTTTGCTAATTCGGGAAGTCTGGAATATAATGCAGCCTCTTTGTCTGCGTTTGGTGTTCTCGTCATTGCTTCTAATGCCTTGGCTGCTTGTTTAGCACGAACCTATAATTATGAAAGTTCAGGAGAAGAAACAAGCGGTAATATGTTTTTAAAACATAAATATCACAAACGTTGAATGTCACAATTACCATTTCAAAGCAATTATTCTTACCTTTTCGAGCAGAGCCTTAGGGATGCCTTTAAATAGTGTAGCGAAATGATCAGTTTGTATGGATGGCGTACTTGGTGGAATATCCACAATGGCAATATTAATCTTTGGAATATCATCTTTTGTTGTTTGGGTTGTAGAATCTTGTGTAGGAGATGAAGATTTAGATTTAGTAGTTAGATTTGCTTCAGCGAGCCTTTGCAATGCCTTTTCCATACGTGTACCACAATTAAACAAAGATTTAGCTTTGTCTGTAAAAAAATAAATAAATAAATAACACAAATAAAAATATTTATGTGTAAATATCTTATAGCTGTATTTTGCCAGGCCATATTAATTAAAAAAAAGAAGAGAAACCTACATATTCTACGAATAATTTGATCCTTTTGAAGTGACACTTTAAATCCATTCTCTACAGTTAATTTATTAATTAAGTATTGAGTTGGGTACCGCATAATGCGAGGATGTATAATATAACTGTTTAAGTATTACGCATAAGCAGTACCTTTATACCGATTGCGTTATATGCTGATTAATCAATAAAGTTTTGCAACAGCTAAAAACCAAGTTTCACAACTATGCAAACGCATTGTTATTTAGCACCTTTTGTGCAATTTTTTGTCCTACTTAAAGTTGTCATCCAAATTAAGATCATATTATATCATTGAGTGTAACGCATGCATATAATATACAATAATAGAACTATATACTTTGCATTTTTTATATTATCCTGATATCTTATGAATTTCTGTAGTAGGCATACAAATTACAATAATATAGTTTCAATAGTTTTTTTTTTATAATAGCAACAAAGAATAAAATTTGTCCATACAAAATTCTTATTACTACCATCAATGTCATAACTCTTACCAAGAACATCCCTAGCAGTTGGTTTTTCAACATAAGGTGGTTGCGGTAATGCAGCTTGCTCAATTTTCTTGCAAGATTCCACATCAAATTCGGGATGCCAGCGTACTATTTTCTCTTTCGGTATATTCATTAATTTCGGAGTTTCAAAGGTCAATAAAAATTTTTCATGTTCATTCTTTACCCTCTCTGTAACAATAAATTTAAAAATACATGTGTGGGTATGTGTGTTATATTTGGTCGGTGATGATTAAATCCATTTGAAAAGAAAGAGTAATATATACCTAATAAAGCATTATAAAATTTCCTCCTTCTTTCCAGCAGTATGGTAGGGCTCATACTACTTTCAGACGCAGTTTTTAATATGTTATCTGCATCAAGCGTATTTCTCCCATTAACTTTTTCAACCGTAGGTGTTAGAACTAATTCGTATTTTTCTTGCTTAGACACTGAACCGAAATTTCGATGCTTCTCTTGGTGGTATACATATGCATCGGGGTAAATAGTTTTTATTTGAGCTAGGTGCTCTTGTGTAAAATTACGACGTAGCAATTCTTGAACTGCAGGTCTCAGTTTATTAAATGTTATCAATTCTTTTCTGTTAAACAGCATTGCTGAAACCTAAAGACAAAATCGATTGCTCGACATGTTTTATATTATAACATAAATTTAAACGACAAAATAATTAACAAGATATAAAGTGGAAATTAAAATCTACAAAGTAAAAGTTAAAGTACATATTAACAGATTCACAAGGGTACTACCGTATCTATGCATCTGAATATTTCAGCTAGGAATCTGTAGTCATATGGCAATGCTAATCCAGATTCGGCCACTGACAGATATTTTTGATATGCCTTAACAGGACTGGATTTTCCTGGACTTGACACTGTTTCTTTAGGCTCAAACAAAATTTGCCTCTGGGGACTGACTGTCTTGGACAAATCTCTCTCTTTGATTGGAGTAAGTAATCCCTTGGTTGGGGATTTGTACGTCTTTTGTGGACTTTAAAAAGAAAATGTTAGGACATATGTATACATTTGATAATTAAATTCACAAATAAGATCTTTACCTTACGGGTATTTCGAGTTGCACCTTCTCAAACTTTTGCATATGAGGTTTCTTAATCTCATCCTGTTTTTGCAATTGTTCCAATGTCAGATCATACTTGGCAAATTGTCGCGTTATAGCTTTCAGCTCTGCCAATCTGGAAGATTTGTTAATTTTGTTTTTGATGTCGGTCAAGTTTAAATTGTCATTTTTTACAAATCTCTCCATCGTCGAAAGCTTTCTTGACGAGGATGGAGTGAGAGAGCCGTTGGCAGAACGTTCCTTTTCAGTTTCTTTCATCGCGTTATCCTTCAATGTCTTCTTAGGTGTCTGCGACTTCTTCGGACTAAGCGTACCTTTCTTCTCAAAGGGAACGTTTTTTATCTCCGAGGAATCATTGCCCACCTTCATAAAGCTATCTCTAATATCCGCTTGACTTCCATCCATAGAGGGCAATGGACGAGAGCGAGTGGCTCGTATTCTGGGCCTATTCGTTTTCTCGGGGATCGCTTTCGAAGAATCGAACTGGATATTACGGACCGCTTTATTAGCCCGAACGCCTTCCTTCAACATCGTGGTAGCATTCTGCAACACGATTTTCGGACTAGTTGCCGTATTTGTCGGAGATTTCTCCAAATTCTCGATACTCGTCTGCGTCCGATTATCTCGCTCCAGCAGCAAAATCTTCGACTTGGCACGTAATTCGTCGCACCCCTGCCGTTTGCGCGTATTAAAGTATGCCGTTACTGATGGTTGCGACATAGTCTCTCTTTTACGTATGTCGATCGATCGCAAACGCGAACAAATTGTTATTTTCGCAAACGTGCCACAATATACGTGCGTATTACGTGCCGTTAGTCGCGTTGTTACTTGTTACCCCCAATGTAACCCTACCAAAGCCCGCCTTTTTAACTCTCGTTCTTTAATTCCGTTGGCGCGAAACAACGCCCCTAGGCCGTTAGTCAGCTGATAGCAACTAGCAACTAAAAACGTTACTGACATGTACAACATAGACTAACAATGATGAAGATCAGCGCCAAATAGCCAGATTATTAAGCCGGAAACACAATGAAAAGCAGTAAGCACAGGCAATAGGAACAGGTAGAGTCCCTAGAACTATAGCTTAGTAGATAGAGACTTTATTTGAGTAATTCAACTCGGAGCGTTGAGCCTAGTGACTTTAGTTGAGCGTGTATTACAGCGCTCGCCAGTCGCCACGATAAAAGGCTCAACTACTATTAGGTGTGAAAAGTAACGTTTTGACGTTTTGACGACGAAATTTTATGTTACGTGCCATTTCGTTATTATCTGCTTAATTGTGAAAATGTCACTTGTTTCGTACTTATAAAAGTCGTAATTATTGAAGAAAACTAAAGTTATCGTGGAATTGTATATGTAAAAGCGTATTTTTCACACGTTTCAACGGTCGGATCGTGTGTTCCTGCCAGAGTATAGACTCGCTTCACGTGTCTTTTACCACCACTTGCTGACTATCGAGGGAGGAAAGGACAGTTTTGTTCGATTTTTTAAAGTGATCTCGTCATTTAGATTTAGCTAAATTGTCTTTTTTTTTTTTATAAATGGCACGTAACATAAATTAACGTGTCATTCCTCGCTTCTGACATCACGATTCCAACATAACCGGGGCAACTACTCGGAAGCCTTTACCTCTAAAGTCTTACAAGGGACCATCTCGGTTTGTACAAGTTAGTGAAAATCATGGATATCAGTGAAAGTTGACATCATAAGATGTAAATAAAGAAAAAAGGCAAGATCGTAGCTTGATGTAAGAATACCGGGTGTATCATTCCCGAGGAGTCATGCGCAGTAGGAGAGTGAATTGTGGTCAAAATTTGATTGGCTATTCCAATATGCCAGCGCTATTATACGCAGGAAAGTGCATTGAAACCAAAATTTTATTGGTTGTTTCCAGTATTGCTATCGCCATTATGCGCAATGATACACCTGATATTCTCGTATCATGGGTCGTAGATTTAAACAAATTTAGTATTATAGTGCGTGATAAAAATTCTGGAATGGCTAATATTTAAAAAAAATATTAATTTATGTAAAAAATTATTTGAAACAAAAGTAATGGAAAAAAACTATCAGATGTTGATATTAATTTGATCTTGTAGTAACCTTCTAAAATGAAATCACTTTCCAAGGCCATCCCAAGGTCAAATTAATATCAACTTCTGACGATTCTTCTTAAACTATAATTTGTTTCAAACATTTTTTTTACATAAATCCAATATTTTTTGAGATACAGCCGTTTTAGAACTTTTACCACACATTATAATACTAAATTTTCTGGAATCTATTTTTCCTATGACCTACACGGTCTTGCCTTTTCTTTTTAATTTGCATCTTATGCTGTCAACTTTTATTGATACCAAGGATTTTCAATAACTTGTACAAACCGAGATGATCCCTTGTTAAACTTCAATGCTTAATAGCTCGATTCATGAGGCTAACTGCCACATTTTTCTGTTAATTTCTTTTTTGTTTTGAATAAAAACACGTCGAATGAGTATATATTTTTATTAAGATTTTAATAGGGGAGAGGGGGTATTCTAAATAATTATCCAGATGATTTCTATTGTAATCAGATTATGTTGATTATTTGTTAATAAGCTTATATATATATATATTTTTTTTTTTTTTATATGTATATATTAATCTTAATCGATATTTTATTTTCTTGGATAATGTAAAAATAGCATTTTATAAATTGACAAATGTGTGTATAATTATATATTTTCATGTCAGCAGTAAAATAGTAAAATATTTTAATTATTTAAAATAAACAATATAATTTACTTTGGATTTTATTCGGTACTTATTACATAAGATTTGGATCAAATGTTGCAATAGCAGTACCTCATAACAATATTTTATTTTTTAGGCAATGAATATTGCAAGAGGAATGGGGCTAACTTTTAATAAAATAAATCACTTGAAGGAATGCTTATTTTCTCCTAAACATTTATTGTACACAAATATAGGGATATCGATTTCTCTTTCTGGCATAGGAGATGTTTTAGAGCAACATTATGAAATATTAAAGGTTTGTTAATCGTAGCCTTTCGTGGTAGTATATTTAGATGATGACTCGTTTATATTCTCTTTAGGGCAAATGGGATAAATGGAGTTTTACCAGAACGAGAAATATGTCTGTATCTGGCATGTCTATCGGAATAGTTTGTCATTACTGGTATAATTTTTTAGACACTAGAATGGCTGGACGTACTATTGGTATGGTTTTAAAAAAAGTGATTATTGATCAGTTAATTTGCTCACCTCTCTGTATAAGTACATTTTTTTTTACACTGGCCTTGATGGAGAATAACAGTTTGACAGAGTTTAAGAATGAAATTAGGAAAAAAGCGCATAGACTGTATATAGCTGAATGGGTCATTTGGCCTCCAGCACAAGTTATTAACTTTTATTTTCTTCCCACACGTTACAGAGTACTTTACGATAACATGATATCTCTCGGTTATGATGTCTATACTAGCCATGTAAAATATGATATGGAAACAATTAGTAGATAATGCTAGTTTAATTATAGTAAAATATTTTTGTAAAATTACAAATATAATTTAAGTAACAAGTCAAATAGAACTTATTTGCCAGTTCATTGAGCTGCTTTTACTATGTATATATATATATATATATATATAT
>NW_017299966.1:171064-190440 GCF_001594075.2 Trachymyrmex cornetzi
TATATATATATTTATAAATATATAATATATAATAAAATATATCAAATTTCTAAAATTATAAATCTAAATTGCAAAATATAAAATACAAGTAAATAGAAAAAATGATAACTGTATTTTTAACTTGATTTTAATCGAATACAGAAAATAATCCTAGTGAAAAATATTTTACACAATTACATGATAATTTTTGAAATGGGCAAGATATGCAACTCATTTTATTTTTCATCACGTTTTATTGTAAGAAAAGCGTAACATCTATTTATTTAATTAATCTTCCCTTTACGTGGGCTATGATATGGAGTTTTCTTCGTACATGTTATAATACTGCTAATATCTTTGACTTATTTGGCATGAGGATGACGGTTGCATTTTTTAAAACATTCCATCGTGAATGCCGATAGGTACTAACACAGCTGTGAACAGTAACAAATTGCGAGCTACTAGTTTCCAATCATTCGGTACTGCATAAGGTGCCAAAACGCGAGTCAATCTATGAATCTAGAAGAAAGAATTTCAATAAGAAAAAAAAATTGTTTTTTAATTATCGTTAAAATTATAATTGCAAATATCAAAGTCAATATAAGAAATGATCTGTTTTTCTTACTTCGTGACTGGCACATATGAAAATAAACGACGTAACTAATAGGTTTAACACGGGGAATCTGGGTAATAGTACAAGTACTCCATGCGAATCTGCTGCCAACCATATATGGCCTTGCGCAACCAAAGTTTCCAAACTTATTCTACCCAATCCAGCTAAAAGTGCAGAGTGTTTTCCCCGTAATGCCAATGATGCATTTCGAAGAGCAATATATCCTACAATCTAATAGGTTACATTAATAATAAAATAGCAATATAAAAAAAATTAATAAATACAAGAAAAACGGTGAAAAATATAATATGATGGAAAGGAACAAATAATAAACGAGTTAAAGCAGTTTACCGGAATAAACGCAACGTAAGAATGAATTTCCTCGCATTCTGATACAGAGTGACACAAAATTGTGAAAGTAGTATACGCTATTAAGGAAATCAATGCCAGTATAGAAGACAATGCAGTGCTTGGAATGTGATCTACTCTCTGAAGAGCGACAAGACCAGCTCCGAAAGTCAAGCCCCAGACTACGCTGTATCTGTCGACTCTCCAACGAGACCACCATTCGCGGATATCGTCATCAGTTGTCACGAATAATGCTTTCCAGGGCCTCGTGACAAAAACTTTCTCAAAGAACACCTGCATTAATGAAACGTACTATATTTTAAATACATTTTCCAGAGAAAATAAATTTTTTTACCTACCTCCGACATGTATAATATGGTAATTGTTGATACAAGACCCAAGAGTTTTAGAGCAAAGTATAGCAAGGCTCTCGGTCCGTATTCTGTTAAACTTCCAGAATATATTCTGGGTGGTAACCAAGCTAGAAAGTAAATTACTAAAAACCAGAATGATACCAATGGTACGAAGTGATAAAATTGATATGGCCTGTTCATGCAAAGGCATAAGGATACTGTCAATAAATTTAATCTAAACATGACCTGAAACACAACAAACAGATTTGATTCCACTGGCGAAAATATGATTTTAATAACTTGAGTTTAAGTTGCGTAAAATAAAACTTTTTCTAGTACTTACTCTAGCAAATCTGACAAGAGACACATTGCCAGTTTGCCAAAAATAATAAAAGTGTCCGTATCCAGACAAGAATAAGTAGGCAGAATTAATTAGTCTTAAATACATATAGATGGGTAAGACATTTTTGGCACCAGTAACATGGTATATGAGCACAACCGCTTGCATTAAACCTCTCCATTCATCAGTTTGTTCTCTATTTAACACTCTCGGTCCTCTCTCGCGATCTTCAGTGAAAAATAATCCAAGAGCTAAGATATAACCAAGTGGTAGCCAAAAACTGAATTCACTGTAATATTTATTCTCCTTCATGAAAAAATTTGTTCTAAAAATGACATAAGAGAGCAGAGAATTATTAAAGCTATTGCAATAGCTATTTAATAAGACAAGATTACAAACCTGTCGCATAAGTAAAAATATGCTAATATAATTGAAAAGAGAGCCAGTGATGTAACGAGGGTATAGAAATCTTGTACCTCAGGTTGCTTGATTTGAATGACTTCCGAAGTGCCTGCTTCTTCCGTGTCACTTACTTCCTCAGTGGTAACATGAGAATAGGATACTTCAGAACGATACCTGTACAATTTTCTATACAGCCATACACCCCCTCCTATTGTTACACTATAAAAGATTATTAAAAAAAAATTGTTTTCCATAAGAAGAATAAATAAATCATCGAATTAACGTACAAATAAAATATTAGATACTCAATTACAATAATGCAAGCGCAGATAGAGTTAACAATTGTAAAGTAGTTGCTGGCTCGGGATAACTGCAACAACTGCCATCATCGAAATTCATATGATCATTGCAATATGTATTTAATAGTATTTGAACTTTATGCCGAAGTGATAATGGACTCGCCAAATAACCATCTGGACTTTGTTCAAGAACACCCGTACCGACTAATTTGCTGCTTTGCCATATACGAGCCTCACTGTGAGATAATATCTGTATGCAGCGATTATAGAATATTTATCTTTTCCTTTATATTATCAGGTAAACATATCGTCGATGTTACCTTTTCGGCTGCTTTGTTGCACAAGTTGATCTGTTTGTTGTCTAAACTCGACAATTGTGCGGGCAGTCTTTCCTTGAGCACAGGATCTTGTAAGAGCCATAGAAATTGAGAACCCTTTTTAGCCAAAAAATCTATCGGCTGTACTAGTCGAATCAAACCTGTATTGTATTCCGAATAAAGTTGCGTATCACTGTTATTATTTGCAAGAATCACAGCTGCAGCAGAGCCTGCGACAATTACACTAGGTGCATCTGTCTTCTATAACAAAGATTAATGTAAATTTCACTATTTCATCCTCTGATTCAAACTCCCTTATGTCTGTATTTATACAATTTATCCATCTACTTATTGTATAATATAAATATATATGTGCCATACCATCCAGCTTCTAAGGTCTGCTGTCATAGAATTATCAAGTCGTGGCCTCCATAGAAATTGTACGTTTAACTTGAGTTGTTCATCATTAAAGCCCAAGTCGGAGTTTTCCGGCAGCTCCGTAAGATCGGATGTTTTACCATCGACCATAAATTGTGAAACAAATGATTTATATAATTGCCTTACTCTAGCATCACCAATAAATACAAAATGATTATGGTGGCCCATGAAAGCTAGATATCTCATACATCTTCTGCTGTCTCTGTGAAATTTGGCGTAAATTTTTTCTATATGAAAGTTAATGTCTCTTTATAAAATAAATAAAAAATAATCTTACGTTTGCGTATAGTGGTGCATCATGCAGCCGTATGGTTGCCATTCCTTATCTCCTTTGTATCTGCCTTCTGTCAATAACCATTTGCAAGAATCGCTACCTATGACAAAAGTTAATAATCTGTTTGTATGTGTGCCAATAAAATAAGTAAATTACTTGTATCATTAGAATAAAAAAATGAAAAATATAACATTGCAAAAATTGTTTTTATAAATTTGATGGTTATTGTTAATTTTTATACTTTGCAAATGTTTCCACTATATTTACCATAAATAAGATGTATGACACCATGATATACAATAAAACAGACAACAAGCGCAGTAGCTAATTTCTTTGCACTTGTTACCGTTATAAGACTAATAAAATGTTCGGCCGATGTCATGAAGGGATCCGATCGATATATGTATCTCGATTACATCGATACTGCAAAATAAAATTGTAGGTACTTGTGTAAATACTGTATACTTATTTACATGTATGTACATACATACATCAATATCTGAATTTTGCATACCTAATACCTAATAAAGCAGGATGCTCCGCTCAGACAGAAATTGTACTATATTGCAATCGCCCTCCGATATAATGCAACAATCCTTTCACGTTACGAGAAAAAAGGTGAAACTTATCTGAATTCTTATCGTTGTATAAATATAATGTCTTTTGAAATATACTATGCGGTCATAAAATAATTTTTATAACTTGTTTAGCATGTCGAACAGCATAGCAAAATGGTTTGTATAAAAATATCGCGAGCTTCAGTTTTAGTGCGATTTTGCAATTAGTGCGGTAAAGTAACATCACACATTAGTCACATTTCGCATCACCGTGCCGGGTACAAGTATATATCGATATAGGCGATATACCAGTATACCATACCATACCAACCGCAACTGCAAACTGCAAAGAGTGCAAAGTGCCGTACGGCTGTATCGCTGTATGGTGCTGCAGCGCCGCAGCTGCTCATTCGGCAGTCGGCTCACTGCTGCCTGCAGTGCAGTGCAAACGGTACAAATAGTGCAAATAGTGCAATGCAAAGGCAAAGCAGTTAGCAGCTAAGCAGCTCGCTGAGCGATCAAACACGATTGGCTCTTACCAATTTTTAGTTATACATAGATCCAAATGAAAACGGTGTCCGCGATGGCGCACAGCACACTTATAGCACACCTATCCTATAGTAACCTATAGTGTTCGAGTTCCTGTAGACAGTAGCAGGCAGTAGCTAGTAGCAGCAGCAAGTACTGCCAAGTAGCACCCCGCGGTCTCAGCATTGGGCAGCATTGGGCAGCAGTGGCAGCGATGGCAGCATTGGGTGGCATCAGCGCCGCTGATTGGCGGCCGTGCGCTTTCGTGACATTTGCGATTGTCTGCGATTCGATGTCTACCTCGGTCGCTTTTGGTCGCCTCGGTCCGCCTTTACTATTGCATAGGTCATATGATTCTGTCATTCGGTCTTACGCGAAATTGACGAGTTGTCAGTGTGCGCCAATTGTCATTCCTGTCAGCGATTATCGGGCACGTTTCACGTATACGTATATACGTATGCGAGTGAGAGTGAACGGCAGAAAACGCGGTAGTTAACGACGCAGGTTCTCCGTGCTCCGAGAAAATGTCACTTTTTGGAGTAAGCAATCCCTTTTCTACGCAAGTAGGACAAAAGATCGGTAAGTACTCTTTATTATTCCTCATTTTTGGTTGTCGTACCGAATTGTATCGAATGTACGTGTTTCGCGTCTCTCTTCTATTCCTTTAGAGAATTATTAGAGATCCACTGGTTGACCAGGACTTTCAAAGTGCGTACTCGGAACGCGATTTCACTTTACTTTCGATCAATTTAATTATGATCGATAGCATTGTTGCGTTTTAAATATTCGGAATAGCAGATCTATATGCTCGTAGCGAGTCGTCGTCATTAGTGTGGTTTTTCTTTTTTGTCATTTCAGAGTCTGCTACAGATGGTAGCTTACCCAGTGAGAATTGGACGCTTAATATGGAGATATGTGATATTATAAACGAAACTGAGGATGGTCCAAAAGATGCTATTAAAGCTATAAAACGCAGACTCAATCAGGCAGCAGGCAAAAATTACACCATAGTCATGTATACGCTTACCGTTAGTATTATAGATCATAATGATACTGCTTATGTAGAATCATGTCCAGTGTAACAAAGTATATCTATAATAGTTTGCTTTAATTGAGTACTTGACGCATCAGCCATGTGAATTGTTGTAACAATAATATAATAAGTAAGTGCCGTTTTAATCAAGTGCCACTTGACAGTTTTGGTTTGGACAATTTACACGATTAGTGCCACGTCGATTGACACAGTTGTCAATATTATTATACCTACAACTACATTTTTAAGTGTGCAATGTATTCTTGATGAAATCACTAGGAAAATACTGTAATGTTGTGAATATGAGCATATTTATGTTTATTAATTTATAATCTAAGTGGCTGTGCGATATAATATAATTTGTATATATAATAGGTATTGGAAACGTGTGTGAAAAATTGTGGGAAACGTTTTCATGCTCTTGCTTGTTCGAGAGAGTTTGTGCAAGATTTATTTAAATTAATCGGTCCCAAAAATGAACCACCGACGGCAGTTCAAGAGAAAGTTTTAAGTTTAATCCAAACTTGGGCAGATACATTCCGTCATCAGCCGCACACTCAAGGTGTTGTGCAAGTTTATCAAGAATTAAAGATAAAGGGCATACAGTTCCCAATGACCGATCTAGATGCTATGGCACCAATTATCACTCCGGAAAGAGTAAGATACTATCGGTTGAGATGAAACTATTATCTGCGCTATCCGTATATTTGGTCCATTTGTATCTCTGAAAATAATTTTGTTTCTTTTTGTCAATAATATTTTTATAGAGTGTACCTGAAACAGAGCAGATTCCGGCAAGTCTGGCTACAAATGAGCAACCCGCGTCTTTGGGAACGCAACATTTACCTTCTCAAACACAGTCACAGTCTGGCCAGTTAACTCAATTAAGCGAACAACAATTGGCCAAATTACAAAGTGAACTCGATGTTGTTCAAGGAAATATGCGCGTATTATCGGAAATGTTGGCATATTTTACAAGTCCAGATCAAAGTTGCAAGCAACAACCAGATTCTGCGGATCTTGAGTTATTGAACGTAGGAATCTTTTATATGTGTGTCTCATTAGTTTCTATAAATTTATTGAATAAAGTCTTGCTCCGTTTTTATTCATGTTTTCAAATTTTTCCTTATTTTCGTATAATTGTTTTGGTAAATTCCAATATATAAATTTCATGTTATAATTCCATGTCTAAACAATTATTTGTAGGAACTTCATTCGACATGTAAAGCAATGCAAGAACGTGTTGTCGATTTAATTGGTAAATTGGCCCACGATGAAATGACAGCAGAACTATTACGCATTAATGATGAATTAAATAATCTCTTTCTTCGTTATACGCGTTATACGAAGAATAAAATGCAAGTACCGGCGAGCACTATATTAGCCCAGACAATTGCACAACCACCGAATACTGAATCGATTCAAACTCTTACTAAACGAGAAGCGGAGTCACTTATAGATTTATCTGATGATGTGGATAATTTAACAAAACAAATGAATGAACTTGGTGAGTCAAAGTTGTATTAATCTAATGTAAAATTGCACAGTGCAAAATTGTGTTAAATATTATTTAAAAAGTGCTATTTCTATATATTTCTCATATATTTTCTCTGTATCACGTTCGTGTGAACTTTTTCTCAAGATTGATACTATTCTATCGTATTTTAAATATTAGATGCGGCTGAAGGTGTAGAGAAAAATGCAAGACAAAAGGAGAAAAAAGAAGGAGATAGCGATGAATTTGATATGTTTGCACAATCGCGTAATGCAACGTACGAAACAACAAAAAATAGGTATTGTACATTAGATTGTAATTTATTATAAAATTTCATCATTCATAATAACAGAAGATTGTTAAATTTATTTATATATGATAATTATTTATATATAATAGAGTAGTGCGTGCGTGTGTAAAATCTTTCTATGGTTTAGTAAAAAAAATATGTATATGTAGACTGTGATATATTTTTTCTTAAAAAAATATATCTTATATAATTAAAAACAAAATTGTATAACACGGTAAATATTAATACACAAAGCTCCAGTCCAAATTTTTGCAACGCACTTATTTTTTTGCAATTATTTATGACATGAATAAAAATGATAAGAAAAGAAAACATTACATTGCATATTTAATTATTTTAAAGCTCATCACACATTACAAATTTCCTTCAATATATATTTATTTATTTCAATATATATTTGTATATAGATTAATTTAATTCAATACTTTAATATATTCCAATTACAGTGGCAGCAAGTACGAGGATAATTTGGAGCAGGTGAGAGGAGGGAGTTTAAGTACGGCAATTCTCAACCGCAATAATCCTAAATTACCTCAACAGACCACTACTAGTGCTAGTGTGCGTAACATTCTCTCCTTCTTAAACTAACGATTAGAAAAAAATTAGTCACTACACTCATCAATCTTTTCTAACAAACACTTTTTTACGACCGACTGCTGCCAACCGAAGGTTGCCTAAAATACTGTAACTTGCATAATAATATAAACGTTCAATTCTTACGATTCAGTTTTATGCCAATTTCAAACACTGCATGCGCTAATGTTATATGTAAATTTGTGTTGTTAATGTCTCGATATTTTATATGTATACACACACGCGCGCGCGCGCGCGCGCGCGCGCACACACACACACACACACACACACACACACACACACTAGAAGGGTACAAAGGAGGTACAGTAACTTTTTCTTATGGAATCTTGCTTACATATGTTACGTATTCGTTATCACGATTGCATATCGCTTTTAAAAGCATGAAGACATATGTTAATTTTGATTACGTTATTATTGAATTTTGTTTGCATCAACGTTATAACATATGATTTGTATTTCTTTGTTGTTTTGTTCAATGTTTGTGTTTGTTTTTTTATACTTAGCCAAACCTGGAATCTGAATTCAATGAAATGGCAGCTTGGTTAGATCGTACAGTAAGTACTTTAGTAGTTTAGGCTTTCAAATCAATTTTACACACACAAATACTACATGTATTTGTTTTCAAGCAAACCAAATGTTCAAAATCATAATATAATCGCATAAATTTAAAAGATTCTCTTTCCAATGCAATTACATTTACAAGAGCGTCAGTATCAAACAATATAATTTGTATTACAGCCTGGAGGACAAGGTGATCAAGAATCCTTAACATCGTCGGAATTTGAGCGCTTCTTAGCAGAACGTGCAGCCGCGGCTGAAGCTTTACCGACGCTCCCTACAGCCACAACTGTCACCTCGAATTCTTCGACTACCGGCAATCAGAACATTCAGCGCCAAATTAACAAAGATCAAGACAAATCTTTATTCGCACTTTAAGTACCTTAAAATTATCTGTTGTAAAATGGGAGGTTAAACTTACTTGGGACTGCCGTGTTATTTTAAACGGCGCGTATCTATACGACTTTTCCCTCTGTTTAAACCACGCTCCCAACATCGTCGATAATTTAAGCTACGGATTTGTATTTTTTAACATAAGGGGCTGAAATAAGATAGAGAAATACAAAGACGGGGGAAAAAGTATACACATGAAAAATGCTTGTGCTTGTACGTACTTAATAAGGTAACTGATTGTATGCAATCATGTTTGAGATATTGTTTCAGTTATAAAATTGTGGTCATACACATGTATTAATATGATAGACAAGTTGCTTTAAAGTTGTTCTCTGAATCATTACAATTGATTATTATGTAATAATAGCATGTTAAGGATTAGTTTACATTTGTACATAAGCAACAATGCGTCCATGGAAAAAAAATATCCAGATTATACAATATATCGCAACAGGTTTTATTATGATAAATTTTGCCTCAAAGTGGCGAATTAAGCGTGAAATTCGCAATTAGATGAAATTTTCGGATTGATGGATCGGATATCTGGACGAATATCCAAATGAATAATCAATCTTATCTATATATTGATAAACTATTTTTCTATGTTGAAGTAAATTTTGTCTCTCAGCTGTTTGACATTCTATATACAGAGATACATTTTACAGATTTATTATTATTTTTACTATTGTAATTCCTACTATTGTATAGAGACTTTGTAGAGACTTTACTATTATAGATTAATATAAATTAGTAGCATGAATTTATTATTACTGCTATTATTACTGCAGTTATGTGTAATAATATATTATAAATGAGTAATATATTCTGAGAAATGATTATAAACGCAACAGTAATATTGGTAATTAGAGATTTTTTTAACATCCTATGTTTGTAGCTCCGAGAAAAAGGATGAAAAACTCTTGATTTTTATAGTTTTATCAATTATCCTAACATTTATTCATAATACTATACTTTCTATTCTTATATTTGCTTATATTTACATTTTTACTGTATTTATGCATACTTAGTGCAAATAGATGGCTAAAAAAACAAGTACACCTGCGGTGCCTGTATTAACTGAACTCAAAGTTAATAAGGATAATCTGTACTCTTGATTTACGCAGAGAATAAAACTGTGCATCACAACCAAATTTCTTTGTATTTCTTACACACACCTTATTACATTTTCAAATATAAGGCGTACATTATTTGCATTATCTTAAAAATAATTATATGTGCAACGAATTAAACTCTCTCTCTCTCTCTCTCTCTCTCTCTCCCCCCTCTCTCTCCCTCTCTCCCTCTCCCTCTCCCTCTCCCTCCCTCTCTCTCTCTCCTTCTCCCTCTCCCACTCCCTCTCCCTCCCTCCCTCCCTCCCTTTCTCTTTCTACTCTATAGAAACTCATTAGAAATATAAAATTAAAAATTAAAACATAAATAGTGAGAACAATTTTTATAGGAAGTTTGTAGAAATTGGAAAATGATTTTTCTTACCACGTGTACGGAATAGCGGTAGAACCAGAATGTCTAGTATTTATAGTATTGACGTGAATATTGTGGGAGCATAAATATACTCCACTATTCGTGAGTATACTTATTGGAGTAGATATTTGTTAGTGCAGTTCATCGTCATGGGCTGCGCTGATGACGCCTGACGAGAGCGAGAGCGATCAACGATTTCGTAATCGTAAGTCGCGATGGACAGCGATGGATGGGTGGTAAGAGAGTAAGGGTAAAGTAAGACTGAGATGAGCGACTAGCGAGAGCCTTGCGACTTGCGAGCACTTGAGCAGTGGTAAGCCGGCAATCACTCGAATCACCGCTGGCTTCGCTTCAGCTGATTTTAGAGTTGAGCCTTGCTGAATTAGCAATATCGGCATTCGGGCATTCGGCATCATTCGGTAGTTTCGACAGTTTCAGGCAGTTTGTTTCAATCGGCCAACGAATATTGAGACTATTGAGTAGCAACGAGCAGTAACGAGCTAACGAGTCGCTCGAGAACACGCGACAGGCGTGACGATTGATCGCGGATGACCTGGCATTGTGTTCGCGAAAAGAAGCTTCCACGCTTATCCGAGGACGAGGAACATGTATACCGTATCAAAAGGACCTAGCAAGATTGTAGCGAAAACACGACGAGGTAGTACTCTAAATTTGGATTTCTCAATGCCGCCTATCTAGCCTAGACCCTAGACGACAATTGTAGACAATTGTAGATTATGATTTGGAGCTTCCAAATTGAATTTCCGTTTTTCGTAGGGATCAGTCAGAATCTCGAGAGACTGGAAACTTTGCGCGATTTGACGAGGAAGACCGATATCGAAGACGACCACGAGATCACCTGGTGAGAGAGAAAGAAAGAGTGGCGCCTAACCCCTTTCTCGACGCAACTTTTTCACATTGCTTCTCCTCCACTGGGCAGCCACCGCTGCTTTCGACATTACGCAATTCATCAGAATTTGTTCCGTAAAATCGTCAAACTATTAACGTAATTGATGCGTATCGTTGAAATTCCTAATGGAGTATATCTAATGAAACGCATTGCAAATATATCGTCTATTGAAACTGATTTTTCTTTGTATTTCCTAGGACAATTAAATAATTTTTTTTCACATTTCACTGCGTATTGCGTAAGATTTGCATGTGTATAATAAACGCGTGTGACGAAAAAAAACTACTTGCTCCATTATATTTGTATGCTATGTCTGTAATAAAGCTTCTATATATATATATATATATATATATATATATATGTATTTCATATTCGCAGTCACGTACCAAAGCCAGTCTTCCATATGAATGGGAAATCCAAGTTTATCTCACAGCGACATCAGATGCAACAAGTTATTACTCCACAGCATGAGGAACTTATCAAATTTATTTATGAATGTAAGTAAGAAAGCACTTTACATACATGTTTGAAATAAAGCTTATAGTTAATTTCGTATCAAGTATGAAAAAAGTAATGAAAATGACACTTTAGTCGGAAAAAATATATATTGTGTGCTGATATATGTATTTTTTCCAATGTTGGACTAAATAATTTCCGCTTGTTTATTATTTTTAACAGCATGGAATCAAGTTAATACACTGCAAAGAAACGAATGTTGCGATGATACAGAATGTACAGAACTTTGCAGTAAGTAGCAATATACATGTACAACCAACTAAAACATATAGATACATCTCTATCAGAAAATTTTTTGTTTGAAAATTATATGCATTTTTTTCTAAAAGATTTTTCTATTTTTTATTTTTCGTGAAAAATTATTGTTATGTCTCTGTCGTGTACATACTATGATTTATTTGTGATTGGGACATGTATGTGCATATATACATATGTATATGTATATATGTATATGTATACATGTATATGCGCTCGTACTCATTATATTTATTAAAAAGAAAGACATTCTAGATTATATATAGTTTAATGTTTTGTACACTAGGTCCTAAGGATTCAATAGTATATTACAATGATGGTGAACCAAACAATAATCTGCAAGGTAAGTGTGATATTACTATTCACAATTATATCAGATTAATATTCTAAGAAGTAATTGATTTGCGCCTTAGGAGTAATTAATATTCTTTTGTTATATTATCTACTGTAATTGATTGTACAAAGTAAATGGCAAAATATTAATAAATTGTTTCAGACTTTAAACCGTTTGATTTGGAATCTTGGTGGGGCAAACGATTGTTTAACAATATCACCAAGTCACTCTGAGATATTCGTATAAAGCTAAGATTATTTTTCCAAGGACTTGTACTACTTTAAAAGTAGTATCACAGCTCGCGCTACGCAAATTAACTAGTATCGCGTTTTAAATATGTGATTAAAATCTGGCCGAGTTCGAAAATTAATGAAATAGTGTTAAATATGGATCTCGGATATGAATTTAACATATGTATCAAGTCGTATCAAATTACCTGTGAAAATATCACTCGAGTTGTACATAATACGCATACGATCATATCACATGTTATGAAGCGATAAGTCAGTATATTTGCAAGCTTGGTGTGTGTGTGTGTGTGTGTGTGTGTATATATATATATATTATATATATATATATACATGTATGCAATAATAGCGTTAATAATCTAAATGATTTAATAACGATTGTTTATAAGCATTTGTTAAAGTTTCTGCAAAATATTGATACTTTATTGTTGCTGTATTGTTAGATTTGCTCAATTTTAATGAGGTGCAGAATATTTGGCGTTTTTGTATAGAGCTTTGAAACGCTGCAGCAGAGTTTCACAAACTTTTGGTGGACAATAAAGTAGAATGACGCAAGGTACGCGAATACGTTAACTCAATCGTTAAAAGATCCTGATTCTGATTAGGTTTTCAACCTACATCGAATAAGAATCCAGTACGTATACCAAAATGCTTATACCAAAATGGAGCTAACATAAGTATAAGCAAAAGATCCATAGCTGTGCGGTATGAATCCTGCGAGATTGATGAATTTTTAATCTTCTTAGAATGTTGTATATATATTGCGTGCAACGATCGCGTGAATGCATGACATAATGTTGCGGGTATTTGTTACGACGATTTGTGTTCGACTTTTACATCAGCAAAAATTTAGTATAAATTTGTAGACTGATAATATATATGTAAGAAAATCGTCATATTATTCGTCGAGTTGCAGCTCGCTCATCAATTGGTGATGTAATCCATATTGTTGAGCTCACTCATCGAATTGTTATATATTATGGCAAGTTAAATTGATTGTCTCTCGTATTGTTACGTATCTATCGGATTATTGCAATGAGCATCCGATTAGCGACAATTTAAATGCCACAATATTACGCGTCTGACAAAGCGCAGTTTGCGAGAGTAGTCGTCATGTAGTGCGATAAAATTCAACTATATGCAGTTGAATTTTACACGATCATGAATAAATACCTCTTTATACATACAGAAATATTTCTTCTCAAGTTGTACTTTATTTCTATTTTACTGTTTCTCATGTAACGCAAATAAGTATGTATTATTATAATTGCTTACAAATAGTGAAGCAACTAAAATTAAGAGAAAAGATAACATTATCCTAATTTATCGTCAATTATTGTGTCCGATATATTTGATTTGTGATATATATTATATATATATATATATATATATATATACGCGTAGTGTAACAATTAAATTTACGGTAATGTTATGCAGATCCAACATTTCATTTTATTCACTATTTGATTCTATAAACATGACGCGCAGGGTATCAATTATGAAACTTTATCTCTAGGATGGAAAGTGAAAAGTAAAAATTTTTTTACCATTGAAGTTAATGGAGAAATTTTTCACTTTACACTTTTCATCCTAGGAAAAAAGTTTCATGATTGATACCCAGATATTTGAGCCAATGAAAATTTTATCGTGAGTCGCCATGTTGTTTCGCAGAGCTCAGTATTGCTGAGTATTTCAATTCAATAAAAAAATCTCTTCTATAGAGTACTAGAGTAGTTAGTCAGATGCAGTTGTGTGCAGTTGTGTGTGTGTGTCTACGTGAACGCACGTGTCAACATCGGTACAGTGTAATTTAGAAATATTGAAATAAAACTGCAATTATTACGTTTCGCGCATTATGATGAAGGATGACGAAATGCCACATAAAGTGGAAGAGCAAAATTCCCAGGTAATATCAATTTAATTTATTTAATTGCCAGTCATAAGTTATAAATTCAGACATATATTCTGTAATTGTAAATGATTTTTATTCTACCGTTTATAATGTAAGTTTTTTAATTGCAGATGGCATGTAAAGACAATGTATCCAATATAGGACCAATAATGCAACCTCAGAATAGTTCAGCGTTTCTTATAGTTTTAACATTTGCCTGCCAAGCTTTAATAGGATGTGCAAAACAACTTGATATAATGGATGGAGAATGTGGTGATGGAAATTATGGAACCTTACTTGCGCAAAGTACCAGTGCCATAAAATTGGCAATCAAGGTTATGCAATGAACGAAATAAAGAAAGTACCTATAAATCTTTTTTCTCTTCATCAACAATTGTAAATATTCGTATGCATCGTAGGAAGGGAGAATTTTAGCAACGAGACCTTTTGTAACATTTATACAAATAAGCCATATTATTGAAAAAGAAATGGGTAGCTTAGGAGGTGGAATATACTCGTTATTTTTTGATACGGCTGCTAAAGTAAGATTATCTCAACAGTACAATCCTTTTTCATCTTTAAGATTGAGAAGAAATTTTAACAAATATTTTAGAGTTTTCTTAAGTTTCGGAATGATGATCAAGTTACTGTTAATATGTGGTTAACCGCTCTAACATCTGCAAACAAGATGATATCTGAGGTTAGCGGGACATCGATTGGTGATCGAACCATGTTGGATGCTTTGATACCTGCGGAAAATAAATTAAGAGACGCATTAAGTTCAGGTTTAAATCCTATCAGTGCATTCGGGGAAGCTGTCAAAGCTGCCGAAACTTTCGCTATGCAAACTGTACATATGTCAGGATCTCTCTCTATTGATTTTACAAATAATTGCAAGGTATTATTTAATGTTTTGTATACATATGTATGTCATACATGTAATAGTTATTTAAATATTTGGAGCAGAATTATAATTTATCGTAATTTATATATGTAGACATTCAAATATCCACATCCTGGAGCACATGCCGTAGGCATATGGATGAGAGCTGCTTATGAAGGTGTTAAATTGAAATTTGGTTACGAATTTGATGTATAGAAGAGAAAAGAAAATTTCCTTTCGTTTCTCCTTAATATTTTTTCTTAATGCCCTAGTAAACTTATTCATAAAAATAGTGTAAGATATGCAATGCAATATGTAACATGCAAATGTGTAAATTTAGTTTTGTTCATATGTGTATGTCAGGTATGTATGTATGTATGTGCGTGTACGTGCATTCGTTGTGCGAATGTCGAGATTAGCTATCATAATGTCACGTGTCTCTGCCCCGACTTCATTTTTGTTTTATCACGTGAAAAGGATGAAAAAAATTAACTTCGTCGTGAAGTCTTGCTGAGCAATTTACGAAGAAGTAGGTAAATAATAGATTTACGTGTTATAAAAGTATTTTAACAGAGGTTATGTTAGAAATTGATTCAATCTTGTAAATCAAATTGTAATTACATAAATATTTAATTACATTCATGTGGACCATATTCTACGAATGTCTAATATAATACATATTTCGTAGAATATAACCATCATTTTAATTTATTAGATATTTTTATAATATATCTTACAATATTATTGTAATAAAAGATAATTCTATTCATTTATACATATATAAGTCTGTATGTATAGGTACTGCAGATTGTAGAATGCATAAAACTTATAAAGAATATACTTTTAGGCTATTCTATTTATTTAATAATCCAAGATCATGTGAAGAATCATAATAAATAATATTTGGATTATTTTCTGAAATAAATACAAAGGATTTCTAAAAATCTGTATTTTCCAAGAGCAATGAATGCTGCAATTGCATTGTGCACCTTCTGTGAAATACACGGACCTAAAGTGATATTTACCACGCAAACGTATCGTAACTATGATACACAGAATACAGAAAAACTAAAATTTTATGGACCTAAAGAAGTGTTGAGACAAGGTCATGCTTCCTTGGAGGATGGACAAGATGAATGCGAGGGCTGTCAAAGTATTGGGAATGTTAAATATTTAAGTAACGAGCATGAAACAAGAACATCTTTTTTGTCTGCTCAGCAATCATTAATGCAAGATATAGGAAACCTGCTAAAGCATGCTTGCATCAGGTATATTGTGTTTTTTATATTTTTTGATTTACAAATTTTATATTAAAAAATTATATTGTAAGGATATGAATTATTATATATATAATATATTTTATATTATATATTAATATATTTTATTTATAAATCATAATGATTTTATTAAAGATTAAAGTTTCATATTTGATATTAAGTATACACAAAATGTATAATATGTGTATGCTTTTAATTTTTTAAAGCTCATTATTATAAATCTTTTTTTTTTTTTTCAAGGAGTCTAAGTTGTGAAGTGCATCCTGGTAAAGAAGGTGTTTGCTACTTTGGAGATGAGTACAGGGGGCATGTTTTAAGTCATACTTTTACATTGAAAGATGCCCAGGTGAATTATGCAACGAAAAAGCATGTTTGGTAGTTATTACAACAAATTTTTCAAACCATGCTATTTAAAATTGCTCTGGAATCTAAAGATTTGATCTCACTTTTGTTTTATCATTCTTATACTGGCACATTTAAAGAATGATACATTCATTTCTTTATAGGCAAGAGGATTTAGAAGATGGTGCAGTTTTATTGTTTTTATGAGAGATAAACAATTCTTGTTGAACATGTGGCCATTTTTGATTGACAATTTAAAAGAGGTAATTAGAGAACTACAAGATTTTGCAGAGAGAAGATATAATGTAGAAGAAGCAGAATGTCCGCAAAGAGCAATGAGATTGACGACAGCAAATGGTGGAATGGGCTGTCATAGTACTTCTATTAAACAATCTAGAACACTTACCGATATAACAAATGAAAAGCATGTTTTTGTAAGGTAAGTGTTACATTAATCCTGCACGTAAATTGCGATAAAATATTGTGTACCATTTTTACGGTTATTTGCTATAATTACATTCAAATTATATATATAAATATTTCAGAATTCACATGTGGTTAGTATGGATCCTCAGTGCTGGTGCGAGACATTTTATAGAAATTTTCCCAATAAGTTTATTAGATGATGAACTTAATTATAATTTTGAACATCAAATTGGTTAGCAATTATAAGTATTTTCTTCTATCTATATTCTATAATATAATAATCGGTATTAAAATAAACCTTTTTCCTAATGGAAGTCATAATATCAAATATAATTTACAGAAACTGAAGAAGGGTTTACTTTATTGAACGCAAAATTGCCAGTAAATTTTAATTTTAACTGGGATGATTCTGAACTTTTGCCGGAATTTTCTGAAATTGCGGAAAGGTCTACTGCTGTAATTTTACGAAAAATAAAACAAATACTAGGGAAAGATCACTTTAGACAATTGCTGTATTCCTGTTTAACTGGTGTTCAAGTCTTGGTGAGAGGTCCAAAGATTCAGAGATTGGAATCTTTGTATGGACTTAGCAGTCTTGTTCCAAGAGCGTGTCGACGGGTAAAAACACAAACATTGGAATACATGGATCCTGACACATGTAACTTTATCGGTACTGTACTATTATAAAGAACATAACTTATATATACATATTGTATTTTATAAAAGAAATATTTTATAACAATATTGGATTAAAATTTTTAGGTGTAGATACTTCAGTAGCAGTTCCCTTACCTTGTGCAACTGTATGCAGATTAGATATAATACTTAATGAACACAAAGTTGAGAATGCAAAATCTCATATAGTTAAGTGGACTGGTTCTTTACCAACAAAACTTCCGACCCTGCTAACAAAAATTGAAAAATCACTCGATAATGAAAAACTTGGAAACTCGGTTCTTAAAGCACACTTTGCGACTCTTCAGGAAGAATGGGCCAAGTATGAATTGTTGTCATTTATATATACTGGTTTATTTCACTTCCATCATATTAATTTTAAACAGAGATATCAGATATTTTCTTAAGCATATATATGCAATTATTTATGTTTGAACATATATTTTTTCTCTCTTAAATCATACATATTATTTTAATATAGTAATTAAATATATATTTCTGTTATTGTGTGCAGTATTGCAAAAGTTGTTCATGCAATGCGTGGACGAGGCCATCGTGGCGATCTCTCTGGACTTATGCTCAGTTTGGGTGCTGGACCTCAGGATAAAAAGTTGCTGGACGCATGGTCTATGGGATTACCATCTAATCCAGCATAGTTTATAAAAATTAATTTGTTTTTATTGTACATGTATATCGTTGAACGTAATATTTATTACAGATTACTATAATGACTATATGTATGTGCGCGCGCGCGCACACACATGCACACACAGATATATGTATATATATATTTTACTCTGATTCCTCGCACTTGCTCGAGAGGAATTACTGTGTGTTCAAGATTATCTTTTTTTTATTTATAATTTAGTCAAAAATAAAAGCGAGAACTGAGTAACTTGACAAATCAATTTATTTAATATAAGCATAGGCTGCATTTAGCAGACTCAACAGTTGATCGCCCAATTTGCTTCGCTTTTATGTTTTAAGCTTAAGGAGGTTGTAAGGGCATAAAACACATATATTAATATTGACGCTTTAAACAAATTACATACATGTGAAAGTAGTGTTCATAACATTCTGGTTTTATTGAGCAACACATTTTTATAGATTATTTATTTTATTTGTTATTAGTTTTATTATAAACAAAAATTGTTAAAATAATAAGAAAAATCGAAATGTTTTTTTTTTATATAAATATATTAAGTACTAAATATGACTTATGCAAAGTTTCATTGAGATTCACCATTAGTTTATAACAAATAACAAATTTTATTTATTTACTGAACAATTAATGTCTGCATCTCAA
>NW_017299966.1:190571-200543 GCF_001594075.2 Trachymyrmex cornetzi
ACTACTTATTTAAATAACTTTTGATCCAGATGGTCAACTGTCTCTATTTTTTTTTGTATTATTATTAAATGTAATTTAGAATAGTTTGTAATTTTTTCAATTAATTAACATATTGCATTTTTGCCTTACAACCTCCTTAAAGGTGAAATCACACGGTGCCTAATAGGATTGCGGAATAGAGAATGCGTTGAGTGAGTGCTCACTGTTATTGGTGTATTATTTTAGCTCATTCAATCAGAATTTTAAATCTAGGAGAATACACCAATAACAGCGAGCGCTCACTCGACTGTTGAGTCCGCTGAACAGAGTGTATGGCAATTGCCCACGGTTCAATTGCGCACACAGCCAATCACAGCACTTAAAAAAAAACTAACCCTAAACTCCCAACGCAGAAGTCGCTGTGATTGGCAGTGGGCAATTGTACCGCTCCCCGCTGAACGCGGTCAATGAAACGAGAAATACAGGCCTAGTTTCCACCGAGGATTTAAACCGGATCAGAATGTAAGAACCAACCAACTACCAACCAGTCGAGTATTCCCCTGTTACAGTCGGATGACAGGGGAATGCTCGACTGTAGTTGGTTGGTTCTTACATTCTGATCCGGTTTTAACTCTCTGTGGAAACTAGGCTACAGACAATTGCATAATGCATACGTGATACGGGTGTTGTCCCATGAGGGTATATCCACACAAATTTGTATAACCGCATAAACATATGCATAAAGAAAATTATCCAATCACATTTTATGCGCAACTTTGTAAAGGCCGCAGCACAGACTTTTGCATAACGCATAACGCATAGTGCATAAGCGAATCAACTAATCAGAATCTTTCCTTTCCTCCCATTGTATGGAAAAGAAGAATTTCGATTGATTGGTTGATTCTCTTATGCACTATGCATTATGCGTTATGCAAAAGCTTGTGTCTGGGCTCTTATGCCTCTTACGTTATGCTTATGCTCTGTTATGCATTTCATGTGTGAAGCCTTCGAAATTGAATTTCTATACGTATAAAAAGAAATTCATTATTAATAAGTAATTGTTCGATAAGTATTTATTAAAATATAGGTGTTTATTTTTTCCAGCATATAAATATAAAATATAACCATTTATATCGTTGAGGATAAAATTACGTGCTTGGCGATCCAAAATTTTTATGACTGGGTTAAGCGGGGAGCACAGATTCTTACATAACGCATAACACATGAGGCATAAGAAATTGAACCAATCAGAGTTCTTTATTTCATAGAAAGGAAGGAAATGAAGGACTTCGATTGGCACATTTTTTTATGAATTACGTGTTATGCGTTATGCAAGAGTCTGTGCTCCCCGCTTTACCCTACATACTCTACATACAAAAGCTCTATGGTCGCGACTCTAATTAAAGGGTCTCTACTGTAAACAGCTGCGGTCACAATATGGCTGCTTCGCTTAGGGGATACCCAATCAGAACACATATCAGACTGCCAATTAGAAACTCAAACATCATGTCGAGTTTCTTTATATATAGGACTCTACTCAGTGAGTGACGAGTCAGCAGTTCTAGTAACCACTAGTAACAGCTGATAGTGATGACAATTGATGACAGTGATTAGATTCGGAGTGAAACTTGAAACTTGGAAGTCGCGCAGTTAAACACCAACGTCAATCATGAATACTACTATTACTTGCATTGCACCAGTTAATATTGCAGTTATTAAATATTGTACGCATATATAATTAAAGCTTTATTATTCAATGAGAAATTGAAATGTTTTATTATGATTTTTTGTTTATATTTCGAGACACACACACACACACACACACACAGATATTATATTTCATACGCATATACACACACATGTATATACATATATATATTATACATATGTACATATGTATGTACATACATATATGTATATATACAATACACACATAATACGTATTGTGTTTTAAAATTTTTGCTGATGTGTATCTTTTTCTCGAAAGATTGCTCAGCTGAAGCGGATGTCTGCTTCAGTCCAAGGTCTAAGTATTACATCATCTTTATATTTTTGGAAGTATATTGTGACCGGGTTTAAACGTGCATTAGATTCATTGTTCCAGTTTATAATTCGCCCTATTAACTCCCTTTTTATTTCTCTAGAGGCAGAAACCATTAATTTAATTACTACTACTACTACTACTGATGTGTATCTATCAATGTAATGGTCACATATAAAATCGTAAATTGTTTATTATTTAATACATTTGAAGTAAGAAACCTCCACAACACACATTTTGAAAAAAAAGATATTGCTCATAAGTTACAATTAATTATCCAGAAAATACTTTTGATATTCGCTTTTGAAAATTGTATTATTTACATAAGTAATAAATATTAACAAATTAATTATTATTAAGCTACAGTTAATTCTATTACATATGCGCATATGTTTTTAAACGTTTGAACACATCATCATTCGCGCAGTTCGTGCTACATGAATATATTTGAATTTGAATAGCTATCGGTAAAAAGTAGTAAGAAACTTAGTCAAAATGCTGATATGGAAATATTTGACCCTTTACCCTCATATTTGTTTTTCTGAGTGAAAATTAACATTTTAGATTTGTATGATTTTAGGGGGAAAGAGGGATGAATCCTTAATTTTACCAACTAATGATTCCATAAGTGCAACTTTAGATACAGCTCAGGTAAATTTAAAGTTCTAAATGTATGAGGGGAAGATGCAAATACATTAGAAATATCATAAATATATTAATAGTATCATCTTTATAGCTACATGCAAAAACTACTGTTATGATCAGTTCTGATTTTAAAGAAGATCGTATCTGGCTGAATGGAAAGTATGTTTAATTATCATTTTCATTATTATTCTTTTTATGTGTAATAAACTGACATTTTCAGAGAAGAAGATATAAAAAATACAAGACTTCAAAATTGTTTAAAAGAGAGTAAGTTAGTGTATGAGAATTTCTTAAAAATATTTACTGTAAATTAAACTAAAATTTTTTTTTAAGTTAGGAAACGTTCACAATTATCTGGGTATACAAACGATTGGAAGATTCGTATATGTTCAAAGAATAATTTTCCAACCGCTGCTGGCTTAGCTTCTAGTGCTGCAGGATATGCATGTCTTACGGCAGCGTTAGCCAAGCTTTACAAAATAGAAGTATGATAATTTATTTTTTCCGTTCAATATATTTAATACATTTTAAAATTATGTTGTATATACTCTGAATATTGTACATCTCTGTAGGGAGATATTAGTATTATAGCGCGTTCTGGTTCTGGATCAGCATGTCGCAGTGTTATGGGTGGTTTTGTAAGATGGTACATGGGTTCAGATAAGAATGGGACAGACAGTTTAGCAAAGCAAATCGTGCCTGCGTCTCATTGGTCTGAAATGAGAATTTTAGTGCTAGTGGTAAAGAAATGAATTTTTTTCTACATGTATTGATAAGAAAGATAGATGTGATAACAAAGAGAGATAGCAGAGATATTTATAAAATATAAACTTACAGGTTAGCGATGAACAAAAAAAAGTTTCAAGTGCAATAGGTATGAAACGAAGCATAGAAACATCTCAACTTCTGCAATATAGAATAATGCATGTAGTCCCGGAACGAGCGAATAAAATGCAACAAGCAATCGTTGAGAAGAATTTCAAAAATTTTGCCGAACTTACTATGAAGGATTCTAATCAGTTTCATGCTGTGTGTTTGGATACATATCCTCCATGCATTTATATGAACAATATTTCTAACAATATCATGAATCTTGTACATTCCTATAATGATGCAGTTAACGACGTAAAGGTATATGAAATATTTTTCTACAAGTTATAGCATAAAAATGGTTAGATACTTTTTATTTTATTGACGAGACACATTGTTAGGTTGCTTATACTTACGACGCTGGGCCAAATGCTACGTTATATTTATTAGAGAAAGATGTACCAGCAGTGATAGGTGTTTTAGATCACTTCTTTCCTCCTTCTGAAAACGCTATTGAATATAGAAGAGGATTACCTGTAGAAGAAATTAAACCTTCTCAAGTATATATCAATCGATATATGTAGATACATTATTTAAATGTGTATTTATGAAATATCTTTTATTACACAAGTATTATCTTGTATAGGGCCTCTTGGAGAAATTAAAGTTTCAAAAATATCCACCAGGACAACTTAAATGTATGATATACACCAAAATAGGAGATGGGCCTAAATATCTCAATAATCCACAGGATCATTTGTTAGATGGTCAGGGTAACCCTATTAATTGTTCTTGATCGATTTTTTACATTTTTATTATTTTCATTATTTACTACTACAAGTATATTTAAATAAATAATTTTTTCTCTGATTTGTTGGTCATTTCGTGTCTTTTTTTTCCTCCAATTTTTTATCCTAATATAATTATGTTCTATGTTACCGGCGATCGAAATACTAATACATAATTAAAAACGACCAATTCTGGGCTTTGAGCAAATTTTTGTGACTGCCGACGAAATACTATTAAAGACGCGATCAGTCCTGGGCAAATTGTTTTTTTTTGGACGAATACATTTAATTTCGAAATTACATTTATTAAATTCGTGATTTTTTAATCATATAAATACTGTATAAATAAGTACGCATACTTTCAATCTGCTATAATATCTTATATATTGTCGAAAAATTACAATTTTTTCTCTAGCAGTTAGCATCTCTACTGATAATCAAACTCAGATGATAACATTAAATAATTATTTTGTATTATACTGAAGAAGGCTACATTACTAGCCGAAACGTCTATATAGCGAATTATGAATGACTGTTACATGTAAGAGTTTTGTTTTCATAGGGTTAATAAATTTTATATTGATGACAGTTATTCTATTGACATTAATATTCACCGATAAAACCTGGTGTGTGGTGCATGCTCTCTACTTTTGTCGTTATTATCAAGCCACATATAAATCTACAATTACGATAACATTAAAAATCGCAATTTTTAATGAAAATTGAGTATTATTAAAATTTTAAACATATATTATACATGTCTACGAAACTAATAAATCATGAAATTATATTATCAGTTTCTTACTCTTAATCGCTTAAATTTTAACAGTTTATCGATAAAAACACGTTGACTTTTAATTATATCTCACAGTCGCTATAAACCAGAACGTGCTTTTGGCCCATATTCAGAACGCGCTTTGATCGATAAAAGCGCGCTTTTATTTATCTCTAAAATTCTATAGTACGCGTAACGTAAATTATAGCATGTTAGCGCGCTAACATCGTTGTAAGCGCGCATTCTGAATACGGACCTACCTCTCTAAAATTCTATAATATGTGTGACGTAAAGTATAGTATGTTAACGCGCTAAATATCGTACGAATGTTTTGAGTACGGGAAAGATTATGTCGTGTAAAATGGAACTTATAAAAAATGTTTTGGAGAAAGTGGCGAATAGCAAAGGCTTTGGTCGATGTATGAAAAATGCAAGTACAAAAAATTTCATTTAATCTATTAATATTTACTATATAATTAGATCTAACCTATTCATTATGTTATACATTTGCTACTATATGCAAATAAAAATATTAATATAATGCAGTATATTTGTGATTTTTTTCCGCATAGGTAAAGTTGTTGTCGGCTGGCGATGGAAAGTGCAAAGCACAATTTACTGTGGCTGAGGAACATTTGAATGTTGGTGGTTTTTTACATGGTGGTTTTACTACTACTGTTATAGACTGTCTATCTACATATGCATTAATGACTCACAAAACTGATCCTCCTCCTGGTGTTTCTGTAGATCTGCACGTGACGTAAGATTTTGATCTGAAATTTTTATTAGATTTTTTATTTTGTCATGTTTTAATTATTTATTATTTCCCAGATAGCAACATGTCTGTCTTGTTGCTTGCTAAGTATGCATTGCTATAAGTATTACTACCAGAATTGCAGCAATTGAGTCCTTATTTGTTGGCAACTTATTGATGCTTTCACGCTATGATAACATTGAGTAGCAATTTGCCAGCAATTTGCCAGCAATTTGCCAACAACTTTAAAATTGTCATCATCAAAATTCGTACTATTGCCATCATGTTGCCATAACAATATTCAGCATCATACAATGCTGTCATATTGCCGACAACGCAAGATAACATTGACGCAGCTCTCTTGCTATTAAATTGCTGACAATACATATACACAATGTTGTCTGCATGTTGCTACATTGTTGGTATATTCGAAATCGTTGAAGACAAATCTATACAACACGTTGCGAGCTATCGTAAGCAATCACAGATTTACTCGATTTTGCTGAGACACGCTTTGCTATCTGGGTTATTACATTATTACGTTATTTTATATTTTAATATAAACGCGTATATGCAGTCCACGATAGATGTTGGTTAGAGACTAGAAATTGAATATAACAATTGTATATAACTTACTATAATTTTTATTAGTTAAAAAATATATACATATATGTGCTATTATATAGTACAATAGAATATAATTATTAATGGCACAGGTTTTTGAAGGCTGCATTTCCTGGTGAAACAGTGACGGTTGATGCTAAAACTATACGTACCGGGAAGAATTTGGTTTTTCTCGCGGTCGAGCTTACAAAGAATGACGGTAAGGATATTGTTGCCCGTGGGCAACATACGAAATATCTTGGATCGTCATTTAGGCAATAACACTAAAGATTATCAGCTTGATTCGAATGTCGATAAATGTACATAAAATAAAGAGTAGAATACACTAATTACATATGTGTATGTCGTTTGAAAAGTTTTGAGCCTAACATAGAAATAACAAGTATTTTTTGATCAAATTTAGTTTTATTTTTCAACATAGTCTCCTTTTAAGTCGATACACTTCCCAGCGATGCTCCCAGCCATCCCTTTAACCTATTCAAATAATTTTTGGCGTCTTGCTCCGCAAAATATGCTTCTACGGATGCGACAAGGTCGTTCAATGAAAATCTCTGCCTTCCGAGCTAAACTTTGAGGAAACAGAAAAAAGTCGCTGAGGACCAGATCTGGTGAATACGTGGATGGTCAATCAATTCAAACCGCAATTCATGAATTTTTGCCATGGCGACCGTTGAAGTGTGAAACAGTTCAGCGCTATCTTGATGGAAAACAGCACTTTCTTCTTCAAATACTACTGTTTTTTCACAATTTCTGTCTTCAGCCTGTCATTAATGATGCATAGTACACTTTCATTATTGTTTATCTTTTTCAAGATAGTCAATGAACATAATCTATAATGCGTGTAAAAAGCCTATATGAGTCAGCACTAGATGTATGGGTGCAAATAATATTTTAATTTAAATATAAATAAGTACATAAACGCGTTTCGATCCTTATTTTATCAGCATGAAAGTCATATATTCTAATATACAAATTAAAGAGTATATAAATTGTGATGTGTGTTATTCGCATAAGAGCATCGTTAATAAGTTGTGTATCGATGAACATAATTCCATGACTATTCCTGACTATATGTAAAAAAACAGTCGCCATCACCTTTCCGGCCGATGAGATCGTCGTCACTTTCTTCGGATCGAGCAGGTTCACCCTTTGCAATCCACTGTTTCGACTGTTCCTTCATCTCAAGAATGAAGTAGTGTATCCAAGTTTCATCACCAACAGTTATTAATCGACGCATTAAAAAATCCACTCCAACAGAGCTTTGGAAATGTTCATTTGAATGCGTTTTTGGTTCACGGTGAGCAAGCGCGGCATTCAACGCGGTTAGTTTATGCATGTCTAATTCATCATCAATGTATACACACGTTCTTTCGATATACTCACAGCCTCTGCTATCTCTTTAACCTTGATTCGACGGTTGTCCAGTACCATTTGGTGAACTTTTTCGATGTTATCGAAAAGGTGGTAGTCGCAATTGTTGGTCGTCCCGAACGCTCATCATCAGCCAAGCTGGTACAATCCTGATTTAAATTCAGCTGCCCATCTTTTCACGGTGGCATATGATGAGGCAGAGTCCTCGTAATCCGTAAACAGCGTCCAACGGCTTTAATTTGCGCAGGTGTATTGCCTTCCAAATGCAAGAATTTAATCACGGTACCGATATTCGATTTTTTCCATTTTTATAAAAACACTGACATCGACTGGCACAAATGACTATCCAACAGCAACTGAGCGTCTAAAATGGCTACAATTTTCATAGGTATCTTTTAAATGTACGATCGTAGTATCCAAATGATTTTGACGAGTAATGTCATGTTCATGTTGAGAGTCAAAACTTTTAAAACGACCTACGTGTATATATATATATACGTGTATATATATATATATATATATATATAAAAGCTTTATTATAAAAGTAGTTTAAGCTTTGCTACGATGCATGATTCGGTCTATATCACATTATATATGTGCTCCTTGCTAACATTATTTGCATTAGTCTAAAAGAAATGACGCCCAATAATTAATTAAGTTTCTGCAAATACTTTTATTTACAACAATAAATGAATAAAGAATATAGCATATATTAGAAATGCAAGAGCGTTACTATCTGCATGAGAGAGAGAGAGAGAGAGAGAGAGAGAGAGAGAGAGAGAGAGAGAGAGAGAATGATCCAAGTACACATTTAATTTCTCTATTGTGTTTTAATGTCTTTTAAAAATGACTCGAGTTCTTTCACTCTTTGTGACAACTTGTCAGACTGTTGTTGCAAACGCTTAGCCTCTCGATTACTTTCATCAAACATCCTTTGTAAGTATTCGATTTTCTCTTCGCGACTCAACGAATCGGTGTCCTTGACGTAGTCACGACTGGGTGGAAAATACTTGTCAGCCTCTCTACGCACGCGGGAGATAGTATTATCACGATCTTCGCAATTTTCGCAGCAGTCAGACCACGCGTTCAAGTCTACGTAAGGAATCTCGTCACAACTGACAAAGTGATTGCGACTCTCGGGCAGTAGAAACACGTTGGGTTGTACGCGAGTGATGTTGTCGGCGTTGTCGCATAAGATTCTGGCTAGTGACACTTGGTGAATCTGGGCGAGTTGTTCCGCGCGAAAGACGCTTGGATTCTCGTACCAGAACCGATCGCCGTCCCGGGTTCGCCGAAATTGCTCGAGTAGGAGGCATTTGAACAGCGGTCCGACTTTCATCCCAGGCAACTGATCCTCGAGAATACCACCAACCCAAACGTCTATATTGCCCGGGTGACCGTATAATTCGCGCAGCTTCTGCCGCACTCGAGCGCTGCTGATGTCGTTAGTCAAATGCTCGAATGTCTCGACGCGCGACATGTTGCAGTAATCGCGCCACTCTACATAGCCGGGAAGCCCGTGATCTCTCGCTCGTTGGATATTCATCGCCGCTAGATCGAGCGCAACCGCGTGAGCGGTACGGAATAGCTGTTCGGTGAGCTCGACATTGAGATTCTGTTCGGGCAGCTTCAGTTTCGCCGCCGTGGCGTACATACCTCGGATCAGCGGGTCGACGCCACCTTCCTCCACTAGTCGCCAAGGGGCGAAGAAGGCATCGCGCAAATTGAGAGGACCCTGAGGAATCGGTTGGAAGGACGCGTTCAGCCGCTCCAGACGCGGTTGGATGAGCGAGTGGCCGAAACGTAGAGCGGCGGTGGCGAAAACGTTGGATATGCTGGCGTCTACGTTGGGATCGTAGCCTCGGTACGGTCCCAACGTAGTAGAGTCCTCGATCGCCGATCCAAATATTCGCGGCAACCAGTGTCGATAAGTGATGTGTTGCATCTCTGCGCCGACGATACGTCTCGCTTCCTGATACAATTTTTCGCCATTCCAGTGTGGATTCATCTCGCGTAGCGCGCGAGCGATGCGGTTGTGTTCGCGCAACCATAAGGTGTGCATGGCCAGCAGGCCGACTTGCTCGTTGGCACGAATGTCACCGGCTACGAAGCAATTGATCGAACTCTCCAGTGGATTCCTGCGACAGTCGACAAACTGACCAGAGGCGTATGGAAGGAGAGGCTT
>NW_017299966.1:200577-208897 GCF_001594075.2 Trachymyrmex cornetzi
CCTGCGACGCGTCCAAATAGCTGGTTAATTGATTCAGCTGTTCCCGCGGCATCAAGCCGCCCCACAGTATACTGGTCGCGCCAGAACCGCAGACGGCGCTAGTTCTGATAAAGTCGATGCACCGTCTATTGCTGATGCGCGGATCACCTGGCGGCACTTCCATCGGGAAGCAAGGTGCGGCGTTGTCGCAGGATTTCTTGCAGTCTATTCCATCCCACGATTCGCTCGATACCGACGGTAACGCGTGATCGAGATCATGGTCCAGGAACTGACCCCACTGCATCACCATGTGGCTAATCTGATCGTCCGACGTAATTGTATGGGTAGAGATTAGCGTGGTCGACACGAGACGTGCAGCGGGCTTCGGATAACCGTAGTATCGTCGTCCCTTCTCCCAACCGACCGGCATCGAGAATCCATTCTCGTAGATGGGTTGCAGTACCCTCCGGAATCCTGTATGCGACGAACCCCAAGTAGGATGACGCAGATTATTGCAACTGCCGTCTATAGCCCGGTATTTGCGATGGAAGCACCTATTGGTGCAATTCTGCCGACGTCTATGACCGGTGCACCCGGACAATCGTTCGATTTCCTTCACCTGCGACACGGGACGCGCAGCGTAATTTCAGCTGATATACATGTATACATACGTAGTATATGATAGTAGTACACGCTTGATGATCATTCAACTTTACCTGTTCAGCTGTCAAGATTTCCTCGTAGCGGAATTCACCAGTCACGTTTGCTTTATTGCCGGTATCCACCATACGTCGAATATTGATGAGAGTTCTTTCGAAGAGCTCGGCGGGTCTAGCGGCCGCGCGATCGATCGCGTTCGGAAACCGTGTTAAACGGAACGGATCAACGTGTTTCGATGAGCCGTCGGAATTAAAGAGAGACGATAGCGTTTTATTAATGGCACGATCGATCTCCTCGGTGGCACTTTGGAAGGCTCGTATGACGAGTGTATCCGTTGTTGCACCGGGCTGCCGAACGCGCACCAAAGCATCGCCGGTTGCGCGGCCATAATCGTTTACAGCTGAACACTCGTACCTGCGAAAGGAAGATGATCGTTGTGCACAGGATCGATAGATGCGATGAAAGCACGATTTCGATTTTTATATTATTGTAGATTAACAACGTATCCAAAGAAATTGACACTGAAATCGCACCGAATTAATATAATCATAATATTGTATAACATGAATTATTTTTTCAAATTTACTAATTATTTGTTTCTTATAATCTTAAAAAAAGATGTGCGTCACACGTGAGAAATGATTTCTACGCACACATTCACAAAAAGAACTCGTTTAATCTCCTCATTGAAAATAAAGATGATAGTTAATGACCGCTCTCGGTCATGCTATAGCGTTTCAATCTTACCTGCCGGAGTCTTGCGGAGTCACGTTAAAAATAAGAAGACTTCCTCCGCGTGTGATCTTGACCCTGTTACCCTCGAGCGCGCTACCGTCCTTCTTCCATTGTATCACTGGCTTCGGGATACCCTCAGCCCGGCAGGGTACCTCGACAATGGCATTCGGTTCCACCTCGATGTCTTGTGGTCTGAATAGCAATCGAGGCGCCGTCAAATCTACAACGTTCAAATCTGCGAAGAGATGAACCGTGTGATCGGTGCTCCTAAGATAACACTCGTATTTGCCCGCATCGGTTTCCTTAACCGCGAGGATGTGTAACAACGTGCCGTCGTTCGCGAGCGAGATTCTGTCGTTAAAGGGGATCGATCGGCCGTCTTTGAACCAGCGAGTATCGGGTCTAGGATTATCCAGTGCTCGACAAGAGAAGGTCACGTTGGTACCGGCGGTAACATTTTGGGATTCTGGTCTTTCAGCGAGTATCAACTGAGACGCCGCTGTAATCACTGCTCTGGCCTTTCTGGATTTGGCCGAACCCATATCGCTGCTAGCTACGCACTCGTACATCCCACCGTCTTGCTCGGTCGTGCCAGAGATCACCAAGGTGCCGTCCTCGCGAATCACATACTTTTCGCCGTCCTCACGAATTACGTACTTTTCCTCATCGTCATCCGCCTCCCACGAATATCTTGTATTCTTCATCCATTTGATCTTTGGTGTCGGATCACCTGTTACTCGACACGTCAACGTTATCGTGTCACCAAATCGCACCACGGTGTCTTCCGGACCTTCTACGATACGTGGTTTTGCTGCAAAAAGAATCTTCTATTACGACGAAAATTTTGAGAAAAAATTAAATTAATGAATATGAGATTATTTATTTTATCGCGTGTTCCTCTCATTTCTTCTTTTTTTTTTTACATCTTCTCTAATTTTGCGATACATACTCGTATGTATAATATATCGCGTCGCATTTATCTATTTATTTTATCTGCCTTTGCCACATTGAACTTTTTCTATCCATTGCGAGCTCGTACGAATAACACGAAGAGGATCATATGATGATTTATTTATTATATAAAAGACTCTAAATATGTATAATTCTCTACGAATTGATAGTCTGCACATTAATATTACTAACTGTAAGTAAGTATATAGTTTTAGAATTGCTACCGCTCCATTACCATCGATTTGAAAGCTTAAAATTTTTGAATTAATGAGCGACAATCAGTCGATTGAAAGTTTCGATATAATGAAGGATCACGCAATAGAGACACACGGATCATTCTAGCGAGAGCCATCATCACATGAGATGCAGAGCAGCGCAATGGCCGACGTGTCAATGACCACAACGACGTAATCGGCATTAAGTTGTATCAGTGATAATGTCATAATGTGTAATTGATATGTAATATACAATAATGAGTATAACGAAAAGAACAATGAAAGAATAAAGCTGTTTCCTAGCAAAGTATTCCAAAGTCGACTAAAAGAGAAATAACTGGGGAATATTCTTTGTTTTTGAAAAATTATAAGGACTTGAAAAATTTTTTTACTATAAGCTTAAGAGTTCCATTCTTTCACTATATCTTAACTTATTCTCTTAGATTATGACACGAGAAACGAGAAGGTATACAATAAAAATTCTTGCAAAATATTAATATTAATATTAGATACCTAATATAAAAATAAAACAATACAATAGATAGATCCGATAGATTCTTGTAAAATATATCGAAAACTGTTCTTGAAACGAACTGCCTAATGTAATATATCTGCAGTCTATTGCCCTTGAATGATAGATGTATATGTATAAATCGTATACTCTCTCCTACTCTCGGCATACGCGTGCTTTTACTCAACTGCAATGAAAGTCCTCGGGCAACATTGTAGTTAGGGAACGACCCTTCATCTCGTGTGGAGATTGGCAAATTGCCGCCATCTCCGTAGGCTTGTCCTGAAGGCGTTCCACCAGCCAGACCAGATTACAATCGCAGATGAGCGCGTTGCTGTCGAGACGCAGCCGCGTCATCGGACCAACGTTGACGAACGCATTCGCCGGCAACCGATGGAGCTTGTTGCTGTGCAGAAATAGACGCTCGAGCACCGGCAGATTGTTGAACGTGCCCGGTCGGATCTCCCGCAGATGGTTGTGGTGCAGGTACAACTGTTCGAGCCGTGGCAACCCCGCGAACGCGCCCGGCGCGATGTGCTCGATGCGATTTTTGTACAAGTAAAGTATCCGTAGATTCGGTGCGCCCTCGAACGCGCCTACCGGCAGCCGTCGAATGTGGTTGTCGTTCAGTAGCAAGGTATGCAATTGCTTGTGTCCGTGAAATGATCCCGCGCGCACTTCCGCGATGCTGTTAAATCGGAGATCTCTGAAAGAATTTCGAGCTTCGGGATGGGAGTGTATGAGATTACCTTTCTCGCAAAGAGGAAGGACATTATTAAAATTACTCGTTATTACTCACAATTGTATCATTCGAATAACGTAATTGATTATTATAAAAGCATATTACAAGGGGGAAATCAGAGATTTATATTCGCGTTTATTTTCCCGACAATTGATAGAAGTAAATTCGATAATATCATCATTTTTTATTTATTTCATACAATCTCAGATTGTAGATCTAATAATCATTTCGGTTGCTTTCTCTACGCTAAATACGACATAAAAATATCTGGAACACGGAGTTTCGTGTGTGGGCGAGAATATCGTAGTTATATAAATCTATTTCTCTGCGCCTACTCGTTTAGTGAAATGAGCAAAAGTATTCGTAAGCACTTTTTGAAATATAAGACCAAGTAAATAACAATCATTATTATTTCATCGATAGATGGACTGATTTATCCATTATATAAATAGATATTGATTAGTGATCGAGTTAGATTCTTCCACATTTCAATTTGCTTATTAAAAAAGATTATTGAATTAAAATATGTCTCATTGAAGGTATACAAATTATATAAATTATAAACCGTTCTTCTCACTTTCTCGATGTAAACTGTACTTCCGTATACGTTCCGAAATAGACCACTTTTCATTCATTTTTTCACATAGACCTTTCTTCATGTGTTTTTCGATATAGCATCTTCTACAGCTCAGGCATCGATATACAATGTCGAATAATGGCTGTTGATATAAACGTTTACATTTTTTACGTTTTAGATAATCTAGATGGCGTCATCTTATCTTTATTAGAACATATGTATATTATCTTTAGCTGTATCTTAGATAAAATGTAATATCTTTTTTCAAATTATTTAAGATGAAGATCTAATTACTTTGATAAGAGATTATCTAGATACTAGTAAACATTATTAGTTACGCACACGCGCGCGCGCATGTACATGGCAATTATAATGAAATAAAAAATTATAGTGTCATTTCGTACGAAAGAAAGCGATTCCAGTAATTAGCTTCAATTCCTTTACTCTGACGTTGAATTACTCTGCAGACAATTTCACATTTCACGGTAGTTAAATGATATACTTTAAACGAGACCTTAATAAAATATCGCGTTAACGTTGACTGTATCAGTTATGAAATGTGAAGCAAACTTCGAGAAATATATATTGCATATACATATAAGTGCGTCGATGCATATGAATATTGGTGATTTATTCGTTCAACGTCGCGAGGGCTCATATTAATAACATAGATCGCAAATGAATTAACGATACTATAATAGCAGTATATGAAGCGGACATCATGAGAATGATTCTAGGAAGACGACCCGTCTCTTCTGAACCATATATTCATCACAGATTTCATCGAAGCTACAGCTTCGCCATTTAATTCACTGAGAGATGCACGACTACATCTACAATTATAACGATGACGTAATCTGTCCCCTTGCGGAATGCGAATTCGCTTTCTCGAATTGATATGCCTTGTTTTGTATAATCCAAAAGGCAATGCGCAGTATAATGTTTTAATAAACGTTGACGTTATCATTTATATACGTGTAAGTATATGTATAGTAAAACAAAAATAAATGAATAAATTTTAAATTATTTCTACAACAGATATGTATAAAGAGATACATTATTAGAGAGAGAGAAAGGAAGAGAGGGAGAGAGATAATTTTGATGTATTAAATATTGTTAACGTTGAAGAAGAAAAGAAATTTGTTTCTATGTGTTATCAAAATATCGAGAATTACTGATACTCAGCGCATATTTATGTGCTAGTGCGTGGATATCTCACATCAGACCGCAAGTAGTTTAATCGAGCAAGTATATATAATTTCTTACTTTACACAGCGTAATTTTTTGCGCACGCTATTTTATGTAATCTCTCTCAAAGATTATAATTGTGTATAGCACAAGAAACGAATATCGATATCGCGCCATAAGAGAGAGTATATACATATACACATATATTTATTCAACGAGACCCTAGACGAATACTTAAAAATATTCAATATTTCAGTCAACGTTCTATTGGATATTTCATCGATTATCGACCGATGAATGCAGCAGACACTGTGTAACTACTTACACATATATATATTTTTATATTTCATAATTTTAATTTTAAAAAATAAACAGTAATTACATGTTAAATGTATCGAGATTTTAAGTTTAATTCATATGGGAATCCAGTCAAACGCATAATGATTATAATACAAAAGTATCGTTGCGCAATCAGAAATAAATTTCAAATGATCGAATAACACATCTATTAGATAAATAAATAATAATACGTGAATAAAAGTAAAATATTCAAACCTGATTTATTTTAAATTACTTGCCAAAAAGTGCAATATTTATATGCATGTGCATGACTCATTGTTATAGAAACATATGCTCTTCTTGTTTATTAATTGTTTAGAAACGACATTATTTATGCGAAACTTTGCATAAATAATGTTACACTGGATTTACAATCGGTAAATCGGTAGTCGGGGGGTAGTCGAAAGTCCTAAATTTTAATCTAAATAGGTGCGACTACGATTTTTCGCATTCATAATTCGAGTCAGTTGTACAGTGAGTCGTTTGGTTCGACCAATCAGAAGGAAAAAAATTGAATTTGACCAGTTTTAAGAAAATTGATAATCGTACAAGTTGGCTGTTGTCCAACTTGACTGATTCACCCATAAGACATAGGACTATCGACTACACCGACTCATTGTAGAACCCGGACATATATTTTATTATTTTCTCTTAACTTTATGCAATCGTCATACGATGCCCGAGTTTATTTACTTTTTCGCACAAGTTATTATCCACGCTGCTTCATTGGCACTGAGATTGTCAGAAAAGAGCTCAAACTTGTTCAATTACTGTTAATTTTTCAACAAATGTGTGAAAGAGAATCTTTTGTTTCTTTCGAGCCAAATAAAATCTTTATGAATCTGACGAATCTACGACGAACGCGTGTTAAATACGTTAGATTCCCATTCTACATTGGTCGTATTGTAGGCGTTGCAGGTTACAAGCTTGTTGCATCAGCCAATCCGATGCGTCAATTTTAAAGTCGCACGACGCTTACGATGCTCGCGGCGCTACGACACGACCAATGTAGATTAAAGTATTGGGTAGGTCATCGTTCAGAAATAGTAAGCAAAATAATATAAATTATATAATCGTATTTGTGTGAGAGCGTAAGAGATAGAGACACGGAGAAAAAAAGGATTTAATCTATACGTAATATTATGTATATAGAATCTATAAATTGTATTTACTTACTTGTTCTTTATTTTAACGAATTTTCATCACCGTCACATGAGCAGCGATTGTAAAATTTATCAAAGAGTCTTTTTATTTCGGAAACTTTATATTTCGAAACTTTATATTTCGGAGATGCATTCGTATAATGTATTTCAAATGCTTGGTTAATTGTCACTACATTTGCTTTCTAATTTTTACGAGATGTAATCCGAGACAATCACTATTTAAAAATTATGGATTAGTAATTTTTTCCGAATGTATTATTTTACATAACATGATGAGAAAAAATATTTCTTATATGCATGTATATGTATAATACACACATACAATTGAAAAATTATTTATTCTATGATTTATTTATTTTAATTGATTTATAATAAATCGCACGAGAGAAAAATTACATATAAATAAAGAATAAAGAACAGAGGAAATTGTATTTCCTAACTGAGAATTCTAAATTTACATTTTCACAATGTGTTCTAAGGTTAGATGACACAATGATCCGTGTCATCTAATAGCGTAATAAGGTCATGGTTACCATAGTAATGTTGAATCCCTATTGAGTAATAGTTTTTTTTTAGGACAAAGAAAATTGCAATTTTATAGCAATAATTTTTAAGTTGTTAAATAAATTTAAAAAAAGATATGTATACGGTTACAATTCAATGTGTTCATACATTTGAAGTCGCGTTAAGACAAATAGAATTAATTACACTTATCGTTGATTCACAGAATTGCAAACTGATTCGCCAATGTTTACCATATGTCTTTGTCCGAGATTTTGCGTAACAACTTACAACAAAAATGATAAAGAACTTATGTACTCTTCGTACAGATTGTAGATTATCGTCTTATTTTTTCCAATAAGCGCGTCAAAGTTTATGGGTACCTACACGATATCAATGACACATATCACCGCAAGATAAATCGAGGTGAAACGATAAAATAGTCGGCCGTTTACATATTGCGATATCACATTATCGTTTTCTTATTTCAAGTATTAAATATTTTTTTTGGGATATGTGCTTCTTGAAGCAACGGAGTCTGATGTATGTATATAAGTATATGCAGGGTTGGGTAGTGCCAAGTTAAAAAACTAAAAGTTAAGTTAAAAAGTTGAAAAGTTAAATAATTTTAATTTAACTTAGTTACATTTTAGACTCTTAACTTTTTAACTTTATTTAGTTACATTTTATCGATAACTATTAACTTTTTATTTTAATTTTTTGAAGTTAAGTCTCAGACTCAAACATATACTTCATTTA
>NW_017299966.1:208916-245636 GCF_001594075.2 Trachymyrmex cornetzi
AAAAACCGTATATTTTAATGTATCTAGTTTTTGATAGGTTGAAATCTATATATATATATATATATATGTGTATAACAGTATATATATATATATACAAAACAAAAAGTTTAAATAAAATATAGAGTATATTCTAAATGAAGTATATGTTTGTCATTTCCGTTATTTGTAAGACTCTGATATCATAAAATAGAAAGAAATTTAACTTTTAATTTTTCAATTACTTTTTTTTTATTAACTTAACTTTTAATTCAATTAATTTCATTATACATTAACTTGTATCTTAACTAAGTTAAATTTTCAAGGTTGTTAACTTTAACTTAACTTAGTTAAAAGAAAAAATTAACTTACCCAACCCTGAGTATATGTTATACGTTTATCAGAAAAACACATTCGTGTTATAAATCAGTGCTTTGATGCTGTTTTTTTAAAGAAAAAAAAATTATTATTCTTTTTATAATGTATAATTAAGAATGATATAACTGCAATAAAAGCTTAGATTGATCAGGTAGACATAAAAGCCGATTGTTCAAAATACACCATTCATATTTCGCGTCTCTAATTTATGTGATTGCTTGATTGGTCATAACTATTTTCAATTTGTGTCTTGTCAATTTCCTGTAACATTTAAATAGAATAAGATATGTAATATTCATGTATACAAAAATAAAGCCCGAAACAAATTCCATTGATCGAGATCTTTTATCGAGAAAAATTACCTAAATATACTAATTCGTAAAATATATATTCATATATATTCATATTCTACCGTATAAATATGAAAAATTTAAAATCACATTTAAAAAAATAAGTCTGCGAGTTTGCCTTACTCCATTCTCTTTCATTTCTGTTCATTCCTCTCTTTCTCCGAAACTCCTCTTAACGCCACATCGTAACTTATATGTATATATACACGTTCTAAGTAACCGGCGATCTTCGGTTTTGTTGATCTAATTTGTCTTAAATGGATAACTTGTACGCTTGTTTACTGAATTAGATTCCCATTTCAAATTCTCTCTCTCTCTCTCTCTCTCCCGCTTTGAAAGAACATATTTCCGACATAAAAAAATTTTTTTATTCGAGATTTCTTGCAGATAATTGTGCAGATTGATTACAATGCAATTATTACTATTATTAATTACTATTTAATTATAGTTGATAGTACGATGAGTTCTTGGAACAAGTCTCTACCGTTGGAACACGATATATCATTTTTCTCTTTCTGCGAAACATAATAAATAATACTGTGCGAAAAATACGAATGCATATTTTTCACATGTGAGAAAGCGCTTAGTTACGGTCTTCTTAACTTAATCGTATATCTCGATTAGTGTTTTCCCATATGAGCGAATATGGACGTCAACGCGCTTTCTCTTGACCTTTCGTCATTCACCATATAATTCCACTTACGTTGATTAATAATCAAGCAAACGATGGTTTTTCTTGTGTAAGCGTTGAATTTTCGCATATAGGAAAATTTCAAATTTCGATTTTTATATAGAATATTCTCTATACGAAATGTATTATACGAGGCGCAGTGATCGAAATTTCGAACGATTATGTTAAATAAAAATAATTATTGCTTTTTATAAAGAAAATAGACGACTTACAGGACGGTGACATTAGGGGGCACCCGTGGCACTTGGATCAGCTTTAGGAACATACATCGCACCTGCATTGTGTTGTTGTAGCAGACGCATTTCTGTGGGCATTCTACCGTTGCTCCAGTAGCCTGCTGCAAGGGATCTGTTGCGAATAGGAGCGGAGGGACCAACAGCGTCCAGACCAACAGGTCCACGGTCCGCCTCATGTCCTTCGCTTGATCGTCGAGGTGTTCAGTGTACTTGAGAAATGTATCCACAGTATAAGAGTAGTCTCTATATGTTGTGTGTCCCGGTACCACGTGGATCGGTGGTCGGACGTGCGTGCACGTACACACACACACACACACTCTCTCTCTCTTTCAAGTACTTTCACTGTATTATTCACAGGATCAACAAATTCCCAAGTGGGAATCCGATTAAACGTTGGATAAGAAGAAGACCGCTGGTGGGACGCGCTTCGAAAGAAGGCTCGAAGGAGGCTAGTCAGATTAGTGGCGAGACAAAAGAGACAAAAGAGAGGAAGAAGGAAATGCACCACACCACAGCTGGCCACAACTGCCCGTCCAGTTTCTGAGCGGCGGCAGCCACTACTGTAGCGCTACGCGACTCATGTTCGCGTCGGGAGTCGGGAGTCGGTCGGGATCTCGTTTGGAGAGAGGGTCCATTGCGTCACGCGGGAGTAGGTACAAAAGACTTCCCCGAGAGTACGAAGAGACTCGTTTCTCTTCGCTTTCGTCCCTTCGTTTTTCGTGTTGCCATCCCACCGTCGCCGTCGAACAGTCGAAGCACGTTGAATGCGAGTCCAAGAGTACGAGAGTACGAGAGTATGCAAAGTAAGAGTACTCGCGAAACACCGCGACTTGTTTTTAAAGTAACGGAGATATACCACAAAATGCGCGTAGGTTAGTATAATTAATCCAAATAATCAACGAATAATTTTTTTTTACATCTAATTAATATTATTACGATTAGTGGTACTAATTTAATGTAAAAGATTGACCAATTGTATATAGTCGATTATTCTCCTCACATTCAACTGTGATTGATCGGTCAGTTTCTTAAGGATTACTAAACCTATTGTAAATCAGAAATAGTACGGAATAACGCGGGAGAGGGGTCAAAGTATAAACAATTTAGAAGATTCCCTAAAACCCCGAACGCTTATAATTACTCCAGACGTTTTTGGAGAGACTCCCTCCCCCCCCCCCCGATGCCCTAAAAAAAGGATAGTATCCGGGGAAAAGAGGAGGGATGGTAATTCTACTTGCAAACGATAATTATACGATTACTTGAAAATGGCTAAAAAAGGAACATTAAAGTTAACCTTCTCTCAATTTTGCGTAATTTTATGTTATTTACAAAATCTTTATGTCACTCGATATTATAGAGATATACATATATCTTTAATTTTCAATAGAATTGATTTAGATAGTATTAACATTTTACTTTTAATAATGACGCGTTACTAACTAACTATTATATATCTTGCTTCAAATAGCTTCTCGGTTCTATCGATCTCTAGATTCAATACATTTTAATATAGTATATCAACGTGGCGAATAGTATTTTTCTTAACTAACATTAAGGTATCGATAATTTGTTTGAAATATGATTATAATATTGTATTTCATACATTAATACTTTTTGTACTTTATCCGCTTTCCTTTTTGACCATTCTGTATTCTTGTGATATGCTATTATATAATATTTATTGCATATAGATTCTAATTTTTATAATATTATTTAAAAACATATCTTAGATTGTGCTCTAGTCACGTCGATGTCTCGGCGCTATCTAATTAATCCTAAGATGACTGTTATTTCATATGTATGCTTACTCGCGCTGTGTGACGAGTGGCGAGTAGGCAGAACAAGTGGACCACGAATAGGCGTGTGCACCAATGTACACGTTTCTATGTAGTACGCTTGAACGCGCGTATAGGGTAGCGTAGATTGGATTTGTGTAGATATAATACATTCGTGGGCGTGAACATTTTGTTTACCGGGCATCACGTTACCTCATTGTGCGTACGATGAAAGGAGGAGAGAAGGTGGAAGTAGCGAAAGGATGCATTAGGGGCTTGCTATTGCTGTTTATATTTAGCCGATGTAAGAACGGTTATGTTAAAGTTTACGCATACGTGTTGAATTGTACACGCAAATTCATCATATTGCAATGGCCTAACGAGGCATATATAGTGAGACCAGTTTGTGGTGATCAAGTCAAATAAACGCTCTGGTATATATATGGTACTAACTAAATTCAAAAGATACAAGGATCAATCAATTTAATGTGTCTCGAAATATAGCTCACTCTTAATTCACCGTTCTTATTTCTTTTTATTTTATTTAGAATATTTAGAACAGCAAATAAAAGAAGAGTTAAAACTTTTTATAAGTTTTAAATGTTCATCTATGAAAATTGTTATCTTTGTCACTTGCCCGGTGAGTTAATTTGCTTCGGAATTGCGTGCATAATTCTAATGTACATACGTGTAAAAGTATTGTACTAGTAGCGCGTAACCAATCATCGGCAGCAGGCATAACCGTTGTATAAAGATAACGGTACTTAATTGAACCCACGATGGTTTGGCGAGTGCCATGAGGAAGTGATCTAGTTTATAAATAGCATCATAAGATATTGATACTTGTATCATTACCAATATAATCTCGTCTGATATTATTTTATAATTTCGTTAATCATGTATCTTCGTCATTGTCTCACTTTGATTTTCTGTGTGTGTGTGTGTGTGTACCTCCAAATTAGATAATGTAATTCGGTTCATATCTGAAATTGTTTAATATTTAAAAGAAAAACATAAATATCTAGGAAAATCACATGTATACATATGTTACAGACACAAAGAAAATTCTTTTATGTAAAAATATTACGAAAAATTTTTGAAAAAATTGTTCTCGCAAGAATGTTGTTTAATAACAAAAGAAGCAGAAACAAATGTTCTTCTTCCATTCATAATGCGGTTCCTTGAGATATGGCAAACGAGAACGATATAAAGAAGTCGTGGCTTCGTCATTCAATACGGCTGCATATAGAAGAAGAACAATGCAGATGACTGACGCACATAATAAAAGAATATTAAACGAAAGAGAGAGAGAGAGAGAGAGAGAGAGAGAGGAGGGGAAAAGAAAATATTAATGTATTGAATCACTGTACAAAGGAAAAATCACAGAGGGAGAATCATACACGTTTTAAGATTTTCTCTATAAGTATTGTACGCACGATACATTGCTCTATTATTATCTAAATATTATTTAAACGTACATCAAATTGACATCTAGATGTACATTCAGGATTATTTAGAAGCATTTGAGCGCTCTATTTTACCTCTTCATAGATATACCGGACTTTTATTTCACAGAGTAGCAACGTATACCTGTTATATAGATATATTGACTGATACGCAAAGAAAATAATAACAATATGTATAATTTTTTTATAAGAGCATTTTATCGTGTACGTTTGAAATATATAAAATAAGAAAATACTATGAAAAATTGGCGTAAATCTAGAGTCAAAGTTGTTCTCAACCACTCAAAATTTTATGCATTGCATATTTGCTTTCCTTATGTATAGATACAATTCATAAAGGTATTTTTATCGATTGAAATGTTAATTATTTCACACTTTACAGTACCGTCAACTTTACATTTCTTGCTATCTTATGCGAAAAAGTGCATCCTTATTACGTGAGAAGAGGAACATATCGACTATGATATGTGAGCTTCTACTCGTATAGTTGGTTGCACCATGACGGTACCAAGATACGCGCCTTAGATTAGACTTTATACGCCAGACGTTCCGCATACATCGACTGGAGTTATGTGGAAGAAAATTCATCGACCTTATATTTCAACGAAGACTGCATTCTTCGTATATCTGTACGGTAAAAAATCTGACAATCGATATGACAATCGGCTTGATGTTTCTTGCCATCCAATGAGAGAAATACTATGGAATGTGGTCTAACATTTTTTTCGTACGTTTTGTGCTACACTTTGTCGCTGTTTACTTTATTAACACACGCAAAAGCCATTATGGCTAAACTTTATTCTTTTACCAGATGTAACTGAAACTTCTTGGAATGCTTGTTACCTATACTCGTCGCGTGTTCGCGATGACGATATCTAAAATAGTAGATATGTAATCCCGAGTAGGCTGACACGAAATACAGTGGATAAAATTTCCTAAGTGAGTCGTCGAAGGGAACAGATTATTTTCTATCGATTTTCTAGCGATTATCGAAGAATAACATGACTCTTTTTTTATTCTATATCACATATAAGGAAATTGCATGCTTATAACGTACGTTTATCAAAATAAAAAAAAAGTAGAAAAACTAGACTGTGATCCGGAGAAAGAGATGATTAATTGTGTCGTGTCGATGAAGATTGTTAATTCGAGATTTCATCTGGTTAGGTCAGATGAAAGATCAAAGGACTTCAATGTCAATCGTTTACTTGTAATAGTTTGTAATCCTGTCACGCTGCGATTTCTAATTTCTCAATCGCTTAATCGACCAAAATAATTGAACGTGATCAAGCAGATGTTATATCTTTATGACAAAATACAGCAGATTGATAAGAAGAATAAAATACAGTACACTTAAAACTACATCAGAGTCTAAATTATACATATGCTTAATTCGTGTTGGCTATTTTCGGAGATTCCTTTCCGTGATTTGTTTTTTGAGCTGATGCAGAACGCATCCGTTTGTCATGGATTCTCCGAGAGATTTCCGCTCTTCATTCTCGCCTTCAGTCTCTATTTCCGCTCGTCCTTGCATCGCTGCATCATCGTGTCGGTTTGCAGATGTGCGAAGGGGCGTAGATATATCGTCAACGCCGTAATTTGCATCGCGACATCAAATATCGATTGCGTAATTCATTACAATGTAACGCGACGTCGTCGCTGCGATTGCAGAATCGATCTCGCGTGGTTAACTCTCAACCATATAGGAAGTAATTATTGGTTATATAACTGTAATATATATGCATCAGTTGGAGAGTGCAAATGAGTTTTTAGCGATGCAGTAACGAATAGAGAGATTATTCAATTATATCAATATCATTTAATCCTCTAAGAATTACGAGCATAAAGCAAGAGTTATTGATTTTTTACTTAGAAAGTTTAAGATGAAAAAATGTTGAATGTTACACTTTTGTCTGTTTTGTGTGTCAAATGTATTTTGAATATACGTAGATAAAGTCGAATTTCCTGTATCTGTCTAAATAGAACAAGGTTAATCACAATCTTTCTGTATATGAATAGAATCGAGCAAATCATTTATTTGCATTAGGGGATCAACCAATAGGGTGCCTTCAGTTTTTCGAAGATCGAGGGAAAAATAAGGTCGATACTATATTTTTATACACCAAATGCGTATATCGCACGTATTGAATATCATATACATATAAGTAATTTTTTTAAATAACAAAGTAACGAAAAATTGCAATTTATATTTTACACCTACAGTCTCTTTCTATTTGTATATTTTAATTATAAAATATATAAGATAATACGCACGCGCACGATAAATATAATGCATATGTGTAGATTTATATGAAAAAAAGAACGGTATTTGTGACATATTTGGTACTCCAAATATTTAACTATTATTAAATATTGTAATATAAAATAATAAAAAATATATATATGTATACATGTACGTATATATACAGCGCTTTTCTAGCGCTTTGTTAACGCTGTGTTACTTGGGTAGTGTCGGGCCATTAAAATATTAGGCAGTACGATGGGTTATGCGGCAGATTTTCTCAAATCCGTCATAATGGAATACTGAAAACTTTATTGGTATAAATTCACTTAATCAGTAAATTATATACGTATATGCCATTATTATCTTCCCGACCGTGGCTACAAAATCTGCCGCGCAACTATTGCTCACGTATGTATTTTTACAACACCGTACATATTTCTTAAAAGTGTTCATTGTTTTAAATTCTTGCAAATTCTTTTCGCTCAAAAAATTCTTGGTTTTGCGTTCTTGTATTTGTCAGAGAAATAAATATAATATAGATTTAAAACTAGAAAGAGTTTATAAAGTTAAAAAAAAAAGAGGTTCTATCCTAAATAAGATACGAATAATTTATATTCAATTTAAACATTCTATGCTTATTATATTCTATATATACACAGAGAATCTCATTTGTGTAAGGCCACAATAATTTGAAATGCGCCATTGCCGCTCGACGTCACGGGCTTATAGGCGAGGTGCGGCTACAGAAATAGCCCGTGACTCAATATTTAGGCAGAGTCGATTTGTTGTAGCATGCTTTCGTTATGGAGTCCCTTAGGTTGAATCGACACGATGGTACCAGTAACAGAAAATTTGCCATCAATGTATGTAGTCTAGGCTGTAGCGTGTCAAACAAAATAAAGAAATATTTATATAATATTTATAATCAGGGGTTAAACTGACAAGAAAAAATTTTATTTCATACACACACACATATTTCAAGAAATTGAAAAATTTTTTTCTGCACGAATGTGGATTAGTTTATTTACGTTTTGTAAAAGCTAATTCCTTTAAAATCAGAAAATAGGAAAACAAAGAATATAAACAATTTTTTATGAGCAATTAATTTCAATTGTAATATTTAACGAATAATTAATAATTATCATTGTTTTTTTACAATCGACGAAAATTGTATAATAATAACATAGAGAATTTTTCAAATAAATTTTTTTTTAATTTCAACTTTTTTTCGAATAACTTTTTAAATTGTGAAAAATAATTCATATATAAGTAAATAAACCTAAACAGAAATATAATAGACAATGTAAATCAATTTTTTTTTTGTATCTTTCTCTTTCCGTCTCTATAATTTTTTTGAATATTATCAAAATTAAATAAAATTCGTACTGCTTCGTTTAAGAGAAAGGCGCAAAAATAGGAATAAAATATTATTGGAGAATTAAGTATATTTAATCAATTAAAATTAATCTGTGTACCATTAATGCGACGTCAATAATGCTAACATTAGATTCAGATAAAAGTATGGCTAAATTTGAATAAAAATTTATTGAAGTCTTCAATTTTTTCGTTATCGTAACATAAGTTTATGATAATATGTAATCGTGTACATCTATATATACTTATTAGTATTATTTATTATTTTACATTCAGTCGCGATAGATGAACGTACATATAAACGCGCAAGATATATAGTGTGTGATCTATGTGTGTGTATATATATATATACATATATATATATGTTTATATATATATATATTTAATGTATGCGGTATAATACATGTGTATTATCTATCGTAAATATATACATGTACATTACATAATTTATATAATAATGTATCTTACATATACATATATATAAGATACATATATATGTGCATGTATATATATATATATATATATATATATATAATGACATATACGTAATGTACCCGTTTTTCATAAGGATTGTCCCCTTCATTTCTTCGAACTGCATTCGGGTTCTAATATTAATTCACGACAGCAAACGCAAAATAAAAACGCAATTATTCGAATCCTTAACTTTGTACTTTGCTTCTTTTGTTTCCATAACTAAAACGTTATTTGGTATTGCAATGAAATATTAAAAATAAGGTAATAAAATTGTTTACATTTAATAATGTACATTCGTCCGTACCTCCTGGGTAATGGTACATGTCGTGTCAACGGCGAATACGTTTTTATCCTAGACATGTTACGATCTAATGTTACAATCGTGCTTGAAACACCGTCCTTGATGCAATAAGTAAACAGTTAAATGCCTTTAATTGATGCGATAGATAAGAACAATTTGGGCGGTACGGCACGATATGAATGGATGGGTAAAGAAAAGTTATGCATTCTATGTACACGTGGATTGGCGCCAGTTTAATAAGGAAGTATAGTCTTTCACACGAAAAAGGCATCTTAATGCATCTCTGCTGGGCGCTTATTTTTTCGTATAAAACCGACTTTTATGATAAAATTCTCAGAAGACGTCTTATTAGATATTGCATTCATTCCATACACATAGAACTTGGTGCGAATATATTCGATTCGGCCGGATATCATTATTACAGCGACAGTGTCCTTTTTACTTAGTGCTGTCATCAGCTTCTCCGCGGCGGAACGACGAATCTCACGCTACTTTCATATATATGGTACGTTCTCGCATCTTGCAATGCTTAAGTTCCTTGAGCGCTCGCTGTGCCTCACTGGGCGACGAAAAAGCGACACGTGCATCTCCCGTCGGCATGCCCCTTTCGTTGTAACGGCGAATTACATTCTCCCGTTTCACATCAAAATCACCAAAGAACTCGATAATCTCGTTAATGTCTGCCTTGAACGGAACATTCTCTAGTGATAGGACGCAGCCAGGTTTACCAAAACCCTCGACATAGTCCATGGACGGTGGATGGCGACCCATCATGTGACGCGGCATACCCATTAGACTACCAGGCGGGCAACGAGGTCCGAAGCCGGTGTTGCCGAAACGCAATATATGACCCATCGGGCCGGAGAAGCGCGGTGGTCTCTGGTGCTGCTCCTGTATCGGAAAGTGTTGCTGCTGTGTCTGTTGTTGCGCCTCCATCATGCCGAGAGTTTCGAGCATCTTAACTCGTGGTACCAACTCGATAGTGGGTATATTTTTGCCAAGTGGTAGGCCATTCTTGGTAATCGCACGTTCCGCCTTCTCGGCCGAATCAAACTCGCAAAAGCATTCACCGGCTGGTTTGCCTTGCTGATTGAGCATCATATGAATGCAAAGCGGTACTATGCCGATGTCCGAGAAGAAATCGAAAATGTCCCGGTCGATTGTTTGAAACGGCAAACCACGCATGAGAACACAGTCCGTTTGATTCATGCTCGCTTGCTCGTGTTCGCGTTTCGCTTGCGCGAACTTCTCCTCACTGATCGCAGTCGCAGTTACTTGTTTACTACCGATCTTAAGCGGCGTACTCAGAGATGACTTGGCGTCCTCGAGTCGCGCAAATTGCACGTAAGCCATATACTGAGTGGTACCAGTCTCCTTACTATTGGTGATGAAGAGATCGTTGATCTTCCAGTCGTGGAACAGCTTGGCTATGTCCATCTCCTTGGTGAAGGACGGCAGATCGGTAAGCAGGATACACATAGAATTTCTGACGTCGCCATCGGTACCATCTTCCCTATTTTCGGGCGAGTAAGAATTCACTGCTTTATCGAAGATACTCTCGTCCAAATCGAGTACCTCTACCTCAGAGCCTCGCACGTATCTCGTTGTGCTCAGGGCGAGTTCTTTGCCTTCGGCCTTACCAAACTTGATATACGCAATGCCTACGCGGTTACCATGGTTATCGTTTATTAACTTCATGCCATCCTTCCTAATATAGATACCATGAAACGCGTGGCGTAGATCTGCGTACGTTGCACTCAATGGCATGTTGCGCACTTCCACGCAATGGCCTCCACTGCTGCCGTTCTTATTCTCGTTGGAGAATCTCGAATTGCCGGACTTTCTACCGGATGTTGGTCGATCGTTGTCGAAGTTGCCAAAGTTGGAGGTGCTAGCCTGAAATGCATGTGGATTGCGACGGCCTTCGAGTTCTTGCACCTTGTTCAGGAACGGATTATTCGGCCTGGTACCACGATAATTGCCAGTAGTGCCATATTCCTGATTACCGGCGAATTGATTCGACCGGCCGGAGAATCGCCCGGTTTGGTCCATTCTACTCTGCTCGTTTTGACTCCAAGGTTCCTTGGGTCGAGTTCCGAGACCACCCAAATTGGGTAGACTGGTGCCAGTGTTCAGATTCTGCGATAAGGATGTCATACCCACTGTGTGCCCAGCGAGAGTCTGCATGTGTGGTTGCATGAGATTGCCAACGCCGTTAAGACCATTTATAGAGAATTGTCCAGATTGCAACATCGACTGCTGGCCCATCACGGGTGTGCCAAAGCCAGCCATGGCCGAACGCTGAGTCTCCGAGTCTTGGGACAGAGCGGCGACGCCAGCTCCTAAGATACTCGGCGCCAACAGAGCGGCTTGCATCTGCGTTTGTGGTGGAACTTCCCACACGCCATTCTCAAGCGGTTTTTTCGACGTAACCGTCGATGCCTTGTCCTTGTGGAACTGAGCAACGCATACGACTTCGCTGTTGTCATCCTCGTTAGTATCCTTACGCCTGTCGTTCGTAGAGTTCCTCTTTGAATCGCGATCGCGCGATCTCGTGCGATCGCGCGATCTGGATCGATCTCGGCGACGACGCCGGTCTCGTCTATCGCGTTCTCGGTCCCGAGATCTACTACGATCTCGTCGTCGTCGGTCCCTCCCGCGGTCTCGATCACGACGATCTCGGTCACGGTCACGGTCGCGCGACCGCGAGCGATCCCGCGATCTCGATCGATCGCGTCTATCCTTCCGGTCCTTGCTGGACTCGCTGTCGTTGTCTTTGTCTCTCTTGTCCGTCGGTGAACCGGGCTGTTTGCCGGGAACCACAGGCGGTACCGCCACCGGCGTGGTTTGCATGATGCATTGCAAACTCAAAGTCTGCTGTCGAGCGGCTTCAATCACCTTTTGCATCTCGGTACGTGAGCTCAGTAGCAGCTTGATCTTCATCTCCTTGATCTTACCGCCATCGTGCATCATTGCCTGGCGGGCATCTTCATCGGTGCTGCAATAGCAAAACATGTCCAAAACGTATGAGATTTGCCTGGTATCGCGATCTGTTTTATTGATTTGCATAAATCCTCTAAGCTAATTAATGCTCTAGTTTATTATTTTTCATTTGTTTTTAAATTACAAACGTCTTAACCCTCCACCAGCAATGCAGGGTCTTTTAAGGAATATCGTTTTTTTTACTGTGCATTTTAAGAAAATGAATGGACAGCAAAATTCGATACAGCTTTCTAAAAAAAAGTTGGTAATGTAATAGAGTTGAGATTTTGTGTGTGTGTGTGTGTGTGCGTGTGCGTGCAAGAACGATAGTGTCTAATTATTTGTTTCGTTGCAAAGACGAATAAAATTCATACTGTGGCTGCAATGTTGCAGATCGCGTAAAATTTTGTGCAAATAAAAAATTTGAATTTTTTCCGTATTTTACATCTTTTTGACACTAATTTCAATAAATATGTTTTAATTTTAAAGGTATTATCTTTAAAATAGATTTTCAGTATTTTATATTATTTTTGTATTGATGTAATTGCAAAATCAATATTTATGGAGATAACTCTTCCAGAAAAAGACTTGTTAAATTAAAGAAATGCAAAAGATGGTTGAAAAAAATCATTTTATCATTGGTCAAATGATATTAGGAAATGTATCGTCTTGTACGGCAGTAAATTGGTAGCGAGAAGTATCGTACACATTATTGTACAGGTTGTATGTCGTATAACATTTTTATTTTAGCTATAAAAGTGATTTTATTTTTTTTCGTGAAAAAACCAGTTTTAGTCATAAAAATTTTCATTTCCAAATACTTAAATAATTCAATACTTTTTGAAGTTAATATGATTATACTATTTTTTTCTGAAATACATACCCTCAATATTGTAGCCTAAAGAATTTTTTTTTATTCATAAAAATTATAAACTTTTAAATTTTTAACTAATGTGTTTTTTTCAAAATTTTTACTCACATTTAAATTTGTAAAAAGTAAGTGTTATAGAAGCTTATGGTGACTTTTAGCAGCAGTTTTCTTTAAAATAAAATAATGCAGCAAAACTTACCGCTGTTGGCACAAAATTTGACATTTTCAATGCAATGAGAAAATTTGTTGTTTACACTACACTCTAATGTTACATACTAAATCTTAAAGCTTACTTAGGTACCTAATACTTAGATATGTTACCATATTAAATTACATGCACGCAGTACTGGTAACAACATTTATTAGAAAACGATGGGAACTTATTTGTACACCTAGTAAAATACAATCAGACTTCTATCATGAAAAAACTTAAAGGTTCCACAAGTATACAAGACATTTTTACTAAATTTTGAACAATTAATTTTAATAAATTGCTAACATCATCATTGTAAATTTCTTGGTACTGAAGAAGACCCAAATAATAGGGTCGAAACGTTTACCTGATGTCATAATTATATAATTTTATTGTTTATTAATAAATTGATTATTACACATAATATCCTGTGTCGGCTCTAATAGGCATTGAAAGATTTTTATTCAGATTATCTCTAGAGAGCCTTTACCTTTGATCTATTGTAAATTAAGTTTTAGATATAATATAAGCGTAAATAATACAATGTAATGTATACGAAATTCTATTCGAGAGATTTACGATTGTAGATTTATCATTTTATGTATACATCATGGAAAGCAATTCAATAATCAGATAAAGTAAACAAGGTATCAATTAGGTTTATATGCACATAAACTTGTTAAGCAATGTAGGAAATAAGATGCAAATGCATTCATTATACGTTAACACATTTCTTTTTTTAGACGAGAATTCATGTAGTAGTAATTACCTGAATGCGATAAACGCATCTCCCAACTCGCCGCCGACAATATGGACTCCTCCCTCCGGGATACTTAGACCTCTGAAAAACTGGCGTATGTCCAATGCATTGGCGGACCATGCCAGATTTTGTAGCCTGATTATGACGCTCATTTTCAAAGGTTGTTCGACCCTTCTATCTGCAACCGAATCGAGAGGCAACGAAATTAAGCGGCGGAGAGAAGAGACATCTTCGATGAATCTATGAATGTCGCAATAGCCAAGTTGTTCGCTGTTGGCGAATAGATTGGTGAGGATATTTAGCAAATATTTTCGGTATATGTATGCTTATATAAAAAAGAAGTAAAGTGTATTTCTTTTTAAACGTGTCTTTATTTATTTTCGCATGATAATGTAATCCTGCATATTTCTTCTTTGTATAGAATTTAGTGTTAATAAATTTTACATCAGATTGTTATTTATATATTACATGTATTACATTTTTTTTTAAACATCATTTATTTTCATAATTTTTATTTTACATGGAAACTATTCGTTGATCAATTTACTCTTACATTATATTATACACATATACTCATCACATTATAGCGATTACTATTTTTTTAATCTGATTTTCATTATTTCTTTTACCTTTCGATCATCTTTTAATTTTACTTCTTTCATGTTTGCCTTGTTTCAACGAACCGGGATTGACTTCTTTAGACTTTTCTTTTCTTTTCTTTTGATTGTTGCTTTATTTATTTCTTCCGAGAGATATTTCCAATAAAAAAATCTAAAATTTTTAATTTCTCATTTCTCCTTTTCTATCTTGGACAAAACTATCCTAATAGGGTTACATTCGAAAACGTTACCCGAGTGTCTCCATATATTGTTTTATCCTTATTGCTTACCCGATGTTAAACAAGGATAAAATGACACATGGGGACACTTAGGTAATGTTTCTGAACGCAGCCTAGACAATGAATTCACGAATGATGATCATGAGCTTTTTCAATTAAATTGTTACCTAAGATTGTCTATATGTATCTCAGAATATTTCTTCTATATTATTTCGAGAAATTAGGTTGAAATTAATCAAGAGAAACGACAAACGACCGACAAGTCTAATATGTACACTGAAAGATTGGCTGAATATAGCATAGCATTTTACTATCTAAATTGTTGCAGCAGCCAGTCTTTTTTTTCAGTGTAATTGACATATATTTATTAATTTCGTTTTAGATTCTTTTTAGACATATATGTCTAGATGCGCTTATTTAGACAATACGTATATGCCTTTCATTTCAACTAATTTATTGGATTGTTCAAAAAGTTCTTACGTTTTTTTTTAGTTTAAAATTGTATATACATCTTTGTTAAAAATGAATGAAATTTAAATTTAAAAAAGAACTAAAGCTCAAAATCTCTACTTTTAAAAGGTTACTATATTTTTTGAGTTTAGTAATATTTTTACATTTACAAAAATACGAAAGCTGAAAAAGATGAAAAATTTTCTTCCCACTTTGTAGATCTGTTACGTGTGCCTAAAAAAAATTTGCAAAAATTTTCGTCTATTTATCATGATACTTTCCTTGTAACCATTGTGCAATGCTTATAATCTTAGAGAAGGACAGTAATGTCACATCTTTAGCTCAAATTTATATATATTCTATACTTAAAAAATTAGCAACTAGACCATACGATAGAGCAAAGTTTTAGTTTTAAAAATCTGTTTATTTAATTATGGTATGACGATTTTTAACAGAGTTATATATATATATATATATATATATATATATATATATATATGAATAATCATGTCACAATGCTCCTTTTTACTTAATTCACGAGTATCTCAAGAACAAAAAGTCGTAGGAACATTTCTAAAAAACGATTTTGTAGGGAAATCTTCAAGCTTTCACGGTAGATAATCGAAAATTTTGCAACAAATATATCCTACGTATAATTTTGAGCTGAAGAAAAACGCAATAACTTATTGAACAACCCAATATTATTCTTTATATAAGAATGTTTATTAGTTAATTATGATTATATTAAAGAAATTGATAAAATATATTTGTTCTTTACATTATTTTTATCTAGAGTGAATACTTTAATTTTCATAATAAATCGATTATATTTCCCAATATTTGTGACATCTTTCTAATGGATAATGAAAAAATAATTTTATGTCTAATTTTCGCGACCAGGTTCATAAATATACAGGTTCATAAATATACATTCACAATAGTTAACGAGATATTAATTTCTAAAAATTGCCGAATAAATGGATAAAATCGATATATAAGACAATTTTAAGATATCTTTCTTTGTGAAATATTTTGAAGATGTTTCTTAAAGAATTCTTAAAGGTATCTTAAAATTGTCTTATATGTCGATTTTAGACATTTTGCTCCTTGAGTAATTAAAAAGGAATATTGCGAAAATTGCAAAATAATAGAAGCCTTTTCGACTCAGTTTTTTATTAGGAATAGTATTATGTGATTAGTAGGCGTTATTTCAGATACACCCTATATATCTTTTATGTTAAAGCACAACATATCGCTGTTACAACAGTATTTCAAAGTAGTAAGTAAACTTTCTCTCTATGCTGAAGCGATTAAAGCGAATGTAATTATATGAACGAGACAGCGGGTGATGAAGAGTTTTCTCAATCGTATATACATATCGATGATTTCTGTACAAAATAATCGTTGCGCTTCATTTATCTTTTTGTACAGAAATAAACATAAGCTATAGAATATTATTGCAAATATTTTATCATAATCCTTTTATGTTATTTATCGATGTTTGCTAAATTTGCGGAGATCACGCAAGAATACAAGTACGTCAAATCGAGTCATTGGGTTTATTACAAAGAAAAAGTGTTTTGATAGCGTTTCCATGAAAAACATGCGCTTTAAATATTTTTTTCACACGTTAAATAAATTTTTTATTTTTATTTATTATAAATATTTAGATTATTTATTATAATTGACGAGATATCGATTTTAGAATCTCAATATATATATAGTCTTTTAAATATTTATTTTTTATTACTTGTAATTATTTCGTATAGGGACTGCATGGGATAATCGTTCCATTTGACTGTGTACTCTAAAAAAAAATAAAGCGTGTCAAAGGTTCGATGATGCAGACGATAAAAGATTCGATATTTAAATAAAAATTTCATATTAAGGAGGTTGTAAGGCAAATGCAATATGTTAAGAACTACTTGAAAAAATTACAGACTATTCTAAATTTCATTCAATAATAATACAAAAAAAATACTGTAATATAAATATATGAAAATGTATTATAAAATAATGATAAAAATCTCAATTTTTTTATATAAATACTCTAGGAATTCAACAATATTTTTGTAAAGTTATCTTGAGATACAGACATTAATTGTTCAGTAAATAAATAAAATTTGTTATTTGTTATAAACTAATGGTGAATCTCAATGAAACTTTGCATAAGTCATGTTTAGTACTTAATATATTTATATAAAAACATTTAGATTTTTCTTATTATTTTAACAATTTTTGTTTATAACAACAAAACTAATAACAAATAAAATAAATAACCTATAAAAATGTGTTGCTCAATAAAATCATAGAATGTTATGAACACAACTTTCACATGTATGCAGTTTGTTTAAAGCGAAAATATTAATATATGTGTTTTATGTCCTTACAACCTCCTTAAAGTACAATGTTTAAATATAATTCATTTTCGCAATCTAAAACATCTTTATCGACTACAAAGTTTATAAAAATGCCCTAAAAAATATTTTTGGAGAGTTTCAACAAAACATTTTTCTCATAAACTGATAGAATATTCTTATTTGTGGATTCGACGAAAAAAAAAATTAAAAAAAATAACGCTTATTTTTCAAATCGCAAAATCAGGCACAGATCTATGTGATTAATTAACAATTCATTATAAGCAAAAGAGAAATCAATTTCGGTCTCACTATACAAAAAAATAAGATAAAAATAAAATGACAAAATTAGAGTACAAAAAATATTTTATCTTCAGCTTCGGATGCTCATACACTTGAAAAGATACGTCTAAAAAAATTCACAGCATGTGTACCTGACAGCTTTATTATTACAGCAAATTCCAATGGCTCCAAAGTTTGGCAGAGAAGAATTCCAAGACATACAAACCACCCACATGTTACGTATATCAACAATCGAATCATCGAGTTTAGTTTCTTTCCTTTATATCAATTATAAATTCTTTAGACATTTTCCCAAAATAAAACTTCAAAAATATCTCTAAACCGAGCATGAAAATTTATATATATAATATAGAGTAAATATAAAATCAATCGTCGAAAAAAATTATTTTATATTATAGAAATATTTTATACAATGGATTAAGTATAATTTTTATTCGTTACTGATTTCTTTTAAATAAAAAGTTATCTGGATAAATTAAAAAAAAAAACAAAATTATTTTTATTCATAAATGTAGATATTAGTGAAAATTTGAATTCAAGTCTTTGAAATGATAGCTTAGGAAAGTATATACAAACGAATAAAATATATTAATCATTTTGTGTCTGTAAAAAATTGGTGTTGGAATCTACTTCCACTCTACGTTCGATCGAAATTTTGGTTTCAGTTTGATTTCGGTTTCGACCGAAAAATTAAGAGAAAATTTCGGTAAACCAAAACTGTACAAGTTGCAACGCGCCGATGAGCCGTTCAAAAAACAACTGAATTTGATTATTAACTCGTTGTTTAAGCTTAAAACAATTCGAGTATAAACTTTGATATGATCCTAATAATAAATGTAATTTGATTTCTTTAAAAGTTGAGGATGTAATTTGTATTATTTTATTATTATAGTTAGATATTTTAATAAAATCTTATTTTTTAAAGAATACATGTCACGATTTTTGAAAATCATACGGTCCCTGTAAAATTAATCCAAAAATGTCGATTTCGACTCCGTCCGAAAAAAATGTGACTCCGCTAGCTTCTTCCTTTTTTTCTTATTTTTAGCCTCTAAGACTTGTCTAGAGTTTCGGTTTCGACCGAATTGAACGACAACCGAATATTCGTTTTCGATTTTAGCCGGAGGTCAAAATGTGGTTTCGGTCGGACTCTAGTTGGAAGTATTCTCAGTTCTGAATTAAATGCAAGGAAGTATAAATCTGTATGTATCATAAATATATCAATTGATCATTTAAGTGATAAACTAACATAAACGTAAAAAAACTAATAAGTATTTATAAAATAAAATAAACGTAGATATCAATTATTCAGCAAATCGTAATTCGGAAATGCTTGATTGTAAAGGAAAAAATAAATTTTATTGATAGACATTTATCAATAGTTAACTACTCAATGTTTAAATATTTAAATACTGATGGATTACACAAGAAGGAAATATTTCTTGTTTACGGAGAGAGAGCAATTGGGAATGAGGGAGATAACTTTCATCGAGTGTTCTCTAGTTTTACTCTGTGCATATTATTCAAAAGTCGAAACATTTCGAGCAACAATAATTATGGCAGTCGCCGTAACCGGTAATTTTCGCGCCATGGAGACAGCAATCGGCTGATGTTGACTCCCTGATGACCATATTTGCAATATCCATATATTACTCGTTCCACCGTTGTAAGGCTATGATTATCAGCCACGATTTGATCATTAAAAAATAATGTTCTAAGAGAAACAATTTGACACAAAGTAACTGGAACTGTGACAAAATGATATGACATTTTCACTCACGTTAGAGAATAAATTTAAGGCAAACAACTAAATCTGTAACACAAAATTCGAAATGTTATAACTCATTCCACAATTTCTATGGCTGATCTATGCAGACATACACAGAGGTTAGGTTTTTTTCCGAAATAAATTCGGAATCGCAGAGAAAGAAATTGTCGATAATCTCTTTGGATTAAATGACCGGCAAATCTCACTTCCTGTTGCTTTAAGGCACGCAAAGTATCAAACATGTGTGTTTGTTTCTGTCGAGCATGACGACGCCACTCGTTCCATCTCTTCAGCTTCCATCTGCCATGAACTGCTGAATCCTTTCGTCGAGATCGAGAGAAAGAGATCAACGATTATGTTGTGCTTGTTCGAAGTATTTTCATAAATCCCTCGCGGATTAACGTCAAACGCATATGTAACGCTTTTTCCGCAATTGTCCTATTATTGATAATGGCATCATTCTCAGGACAAAGAGAAAATTATTAGCACACTTCGCATAATATACTCCAAAAATCATTCGATTTCAATCGGAGTTGTTAGGAGTATTTCGAAGTAGTTAAAAGTGCTTATGACGAAAATGAAAAACCAACTCATGTAGCGTCATCGAATATATTAATAAGACTAATTACTTGGAATCGTCGACACAGCGAAGATGAATGTATCATACGATTTAATCATATAATATCTCGTCATACTACTTAATAACATTCGTTAAGTTTTAATTAAATAATGTAAGATGACAAGAAAATAGCAAGAAGCATAGCGAAGCTAGAATATACATATGTATACAAAATTACAGCAATATTGGTGCAATATCTCAGATAGCTAAGTCTGTTGAGAGACTCGGAAATTTTTTTTAACAAAATATGCTATAAATTTGTGATGGCAGAAAGGCAACAAGTTTTATAGAGTCTTTAATATTTGACGATATTGGTAAACTGTTGTTAACATTGTCAGATATTACAGAAAGAGGACAAAGCCTGCTTTGTCAGCAAATTGACGGTAGAAACTGAACAAAATTTTCAGCTCCTGTTTCAGTTTTTGCTATTAGTCTGCCGTTAGATCCTGCCCGGTTTCTGCCACCAATCTGCTGGTATAACAAATTCATCGATAGATCATGAGCTTAATGCGGACACAGATAGCTATATAGAACGAATCTGATTGCATTTGCTACCAATACATCAGCAAACTGTTAGCATTTTATTTATCTACATCCGAGATGTAGATAAATAATCGATTCATATTAATGTTGTATTAAAATTCTTATCCATGTGCTAAAAGGTATCTATATGTCTTGTGATATTTATGATATTTAATGTCTTTTAAGTAAATTTCAATCAAATGAGACAATAGAAATAGTAGCATGTTTACAATCAGAATTCGAATATTGTTCATTCGAAATTCATGCAACACCAATAAAAGTGATCGATACGATGAATAATTGTTCATCTTAACATTTTTTTCCCCTCTTAATGTTGAAAAGTATTTAATTATGATATCTAGTAATATAATTCGGTGAAATATCTAGGCTGCGTTTAAGAATAGGATAGCGCGTTTTTCGAAGTAGCAGTTTTACTTTTAAATAGAGAATCGCACAAAATTTGAGAGAGAGAGATTATCACAAGCTTCGTTATATTTATTACCATTTGTGAATATGGTACAATTACAGTGAATTTATTGTTGCACAGAACTAAAAAGATTTTTATATTTTTTATTTTGTATTTGGTACCTATCAAGCAAAAAATATATCTGCAATAATTTGCAAGTTTAAAATTATATTGATCAATGTTATTCGAAATATTGCAGAATTTTCTGTTTTTACATGTAAAATCAATGAACATTTCGTGATGCGTCAGATTTAACGAATCACGAAATTTAGAGCAGTGGAGACGTAAGAATGTAAAGGACGAGGATAGAAAGTTGTGTGTAGATGCGAGTTGTCATGACTTCCATCCAGCTCGGACACCATGAAAACTTATACGAAAACGTAAGTCAAACTTGGAATTATATATCGGCCAACTAGATGTAACAATTGTAGTCGCCAGCTTTTTGTTCAAACAATCCGAATCTGCAGCTGTATCGATATGTCAATGGTTTGGAACGACCATGGCATAGTTCGTATCTCTGTATCTCTCACCAGCGATCGCTCCTAAGTCAATTAATATAGAGATACCTTTAGATTTTCTTTCGTCGAACATATACAACTATTGTTTTTCATTTATGCAGTTAGAGATTTCATTTATTATTTTTATATAAAGAAAAATATTGCAAGATTTCATCGGCACAGTTGCAAAATAAAAAAGAAAAAGAAAAGGAAAAGGAAATAAATTTCAGTTTGGTGAAATACTTGGTTATATATGTATGCGCATATGACGTGCGTATGAAACGAGAATCAAGAAAATCGATATATATCGTACACCTGAAATGCATCATGCATAATTCGGTTCCAAAGTGTTCGCAACGATGGAAGCAAGTCGATAAATCATGGCTGCACCAACGTACTTCAGTCATCCGTTGTTTTCTTCCTGTATTATGTATAATGTATCGGCAATTGATCTACATTAAGATATATTAAAACAAAGGTGTATTTGCGATAATTTTTAGACATCAAATGTTGTTCAAGTGGAAGATCTCGGTTCGATGGAACAGAGAAAACTGTTCTTGTTACAAGTCAACATTTATTTTTCTGTATATATCACCTTTTGGAGATAACAGTAATGTTAACAGAAATTATCTGCTAATTTTTCAGTTTATTTTTTATAATAATAATTTTATTGGGTGAACGCGTATTATCGTAAAGTATCATAGAGGTAAACGTGTAGAAAAGTTGTACAAGTTCTATCGCTTATGTTCACATATGCGTGTCTGCAAGTATCAATACAATTTATGATGGAACTATAACATAACTTTTTCTTATCATTCGGATTATTTCATTAAATTGCGAATAGATATTAATTATCTTCTAACTCTTCGAAATTTATATTTATAGTATTTTTCACGTTTAATTCGCAGATTTGTGTATTTGTTAGATAACTTTAAACATCTCGTCTTTATCAATGCAATACGAAAAGATCGTTATGGAAAATGGTTCAATGACTATTGTAACACTCTAACGCATCGTAGTGTAGTAATGTACACCGTAGTGTAGTTAAATGTAAACAAAAACGAATAATAGTCATCTCTCATAGACAGTATAATAAAACTGCATGTCGCATAGGAAAGAATTAAGGAAGAATTAAGTGCAGTGAATATTTCGCCTGATAGTTGTAACATTTAATTTTATGATTTAATTTTTGCTTTCGATTTAAGCTTCAAGATTTAAATGTTTTTAGATTGAAAAAGTTTTAGTAATAGGCTTTTAATAAAACCATAATCTTTTTTCTTACCAGAAAGTTGATAAAAAAATATTTTTTGTTATATCAATTTAATATTAATTTAAAATTTCGTCGAATTTACATGTACAATATTATAATTCGAAAATATCATAAAAATTTCTGATATTTTTAATATTGCAATATAAATTTTTTTCTTTTGTTTTTCTCTTTGAAAAAAGCACAAACAATCAATTATTACTGCAACGGCAGATTGAATCAAAACTTACCTTTTTTTTTATTAATTAAAAAAACTAATATTTTTCCTAAATATACATGCATACACTTTTTTTACTCGGTCTTTTATTATATCTTAGAATATAAAACAATTTTAAATTATATATATATATATATATATATATGTATATATTAAAATTGTTATATATTCCAAGGACACAATAAAAGACTGAATAGCCAAGTTTTTACATAGTTATTCATTAAAGTAATTTAACAAAGATGAAAAATGTAATGGATTAATAATAAAACATTATAAAAAAAATATTAATTTATTCTTTTAAGGCTAATCTCAATCTAAAATAAAAGACGAAATTTCCTTAATTTTTTTTTTTTGAAGAAATAAATTATGGTTGTGGACAATTTCGTCGTTACTTTTTATGAGATTATGATTTTATTCTTAGCGCTAAATTCTATGTTGGACTGCCTAACTTATAATTCAGTTTATATTTAATAATATCAGACTTAAATATGAAATCGATATGATTTATATTTTATGGAGGACACATATATATATAAATATATTGTATAAATGTAAATGTAGATCCATGTCATCCATTTTGTTTATTAAACTTCAGTTTTTTAAACTTCTTTATTATTTTTGTAAAAATTTGTGATCATAAATTACTTACCCTTGTTATAAGATTCTCGGTATATAAGTAAAGTAAAATCATACTATATAGAATATATATAGATATACATATGTAAATAGACGTTCACAAAACTTGTGGAGATAGATAATTAACCTGCCTACGTAGTAGAATCACAACACTTTCCTCCAAAATTATGAACTAAATTTATTATGTAATTTAACATTACCTTTCAGACTTTAGAAACTTCTTTCTTCTTTACACTGTCTCTCCCTCTTTCTTTTTCTCTTTCTCAGCTAAAACGTACGACGAAAGATTTGATTGATAACAAAGATGACCGAGCAGCAAACCACTCATCAGGGAAGAACAATGAAATGTAGAAGCAGAAAAGTAGTTAACTGCACCATATCAATGTGCAAAATCCACCAAGGAGGCCAAATCTATCCGTGACACCTAACACACTCACTGGATCGTCTAAAGCCCTGCAACATACATCAAGGTCCCCCTCACTGTACCTAAACAATTTTACAATACAATTATAAATTGAATTTGTATTTATCTCAACTAATACTTGTACTACATTAAACAAACATTTTATTTAACCTTTAAGACGTATTATGATTATAGTTACCTAAAGATAATTCTAAAATGCAAACATTATATAATAATGAATTTTGTATATACATTTAGAAAACAGAAATTTAAACAAGTTGGTAACAAGTTGGTGTAACAGAATCTAGATGAATATGTATATATGCTCGAAAAAGATAGAAATAACTTTTTTAGTATGAATATTTATTTTTGTTTATACCATATATTTCCCTTTTTTTTTTTTACTAAAGATTTATAAACCTAAGCACTTTTAATTGAAATCATTGGTGTATTATTGTATTCTATATTATTAAGAATCAAATTGATAATCGAAATTATCAATTCAATTAAATTTTTCCATTTTCTTCCGATTTCATAATTTTTCAAATTTTTTTCCAACAAGGTTTGTGCAATCTTTCTCTTTTCGAAATCGATTAGAATTCTCTCGAGTTTTCACATGGCTTCTAAACGTATCCATTTTTTTCCGCCCACTTCATAATAGAGTTAATAGTAGTTAATAAGTATTCGAAGAATTACTCTATAATCTAGTATCTAGCGCGTACTACCTCAGTATTATTCACTTAGGTGACAAACGAATGTTAAGAATAAGCAAATGAAGCGTCTAAAATTTTCCGGCTTCAAAGTATCTCGTGGCAATATCGTCGATACCATCCCGCTGACACGCCATATAAGCATCTGCAGAAGAGCAAACCGTACAAATAATAATGCACAGTATGCTGTAGATCATTCATCCGTTGAGCACGTGGTGCGACAAAAATCTTTTGAGGAAGAGAACGAATTTCGAGATACGTATGATAAATAGGACGGTACGTTTACGTTATCCAATTTATTATTGCGGCGCGGCGTAGGGAAATGGAAGGAGGGCGAAATATATCATATAGAATAAGATATCGGCATGTGATACGCCAGAATACTCGACTCACCGAATTGCTATACAGAAGTGAAGTATATCATGAAGAAGAACGCTGATTATGAACTACGATAACAATTTGTGAACGCGACGGACGCAAACGAGATTGATCCTCGCCTCGACGAATTCGTGAGCGTGGAAAAGCGTCGAGAAGCGTCGAGATGGCTGCCGTTGCCGTGTAATCAGTCGAGTGAACCCCGTAGATCATTGACTATGGAACCACTTAAAGGTCGACAGGGGTGACAACTGACAAGCTAACTCATTTACACCTCATTTATGGTGCAACTACATATCTGTACTCTATCAGACTACGTACCATATATAATTGTCTCGTAAAAGAAATATTTTATCATGACACTCGTTTTGGCTTATATTTTACGAAGCTACAGAACCTATTAAAGAACCAAATTTTTCATTCTTAAAAGCATTTAATGAATAAAATGGTATGCCTTAAACTAATTCTACATTAGTTGCAAGCTGATCGCAAATTTGTTGCGCCAGCCAATATAAAGCGTTGATTTCAAAATGCAAGCTTCAGATTGGCTGTCGCAACAAACTTGCGATCGGCTTGCAACTAATGTAGAACCGGTTATATTTACAGTACAGCCACAGGCCACAGGGGCTCTATTCTTGAAAAGAAACGTATACGAAAGTCTAGGGAAATACTATAGTATACATAACGTATACTATAGCATTTCCCTAGAATTTCGTATACGTTTCTTTTCAAGAATAGAGCCCCAGATTTATCAGAGAAGTACGATCGACTTATATTAGTATCGCAAAAATATTAAAAAGTACTAGAAAAAGTATTAAAAATGGTGTTTGCAAGACGGACTATTGGCTCCTGCAGACTGGACGTGGAAACGCTTGCCGCGCTGCAAAATGTGATGCGGTAGCCAATAAGCTAGCTTACAGCTTTTAATATGTTTATTGATTATCGCGTCTTATTTTGCCTCGCGGCAAGCGTTTCTGCGTCCAATGTGCAGGAGCCATATGAAATCCACTATGAAATCACCCATTAAGCAGCCATTTTTAATACACAGAAATCAATTCATGATTGGCTGCTAAGTCATGTCATTACGATGACCAATCAGAACATTTAACAACAGTCGTGCTTCTCTGATAAATCTAGGGGTGCGATCGAGTTGCCACTACGAATGTTTCGAAGCATTTGATTGGGAGGATCCCGTTTGCCTACAATCCCGATTGCACACACCACTCATATCAGCTGGTGCCTAGTAATTTTTCACTGCTTTACCAATGAGAATATATTTTTTTAAATTGGCCAATTAGCGACGCATGTGTGCAACATGCAATGTGTGCAATCGGAGCCTTCCCCATTTGATTAATCAATTGAAAGAAAGAATTTTACTAATTAACCAATCAAAAAACCAGTCAATTATTCTTCTCACATTCGACTGTGATTGGTCAATTTCTTACTTTTACTTCTTACTCCGTGTATTGTAGACACGCCTAAATCTAATGCTGGATTCACACTGTATTCGATTTTCGTCGTACGACGCTTTTCAACCAATCAGAAAACAGGATTCCGATGGATTTTGCTTCGTATCATTGGAATTCTGTTTTCTGATTGGTTGAAAAGCGTCGTACGACGAAAATCGAATACAGTGTGAATCCAGCATAAGGTTTGTCGCGTCGCATGCTCCAACATGTTCCAACATACTCCCACCATAGCTCCTACTCACTCTATCAAGCGCGTTGGAGTGAGTAGGAGCTATGGTAGGATATTGGAACATATTGGAGCATGCGACGCGAATAAACCCCTAGTAACTTTAGGCGATTTCGACGGTAACAGGAAAAAGGCCGGCATGGCCATTCTTAGATTTCTCTCTGCTGAAATGATGTGAAATTATCGCAAATATTTGTTGATAGTATAAGGTTAAGACAAAAATGTTTGTTTTGGCGGAATTAAAAGATACTGTTAGAATACCACCAAGTAGCTTTAAATCTAAATTAAACGACGTCATTGCTGACGAATTAAATAGAAAGCTCGCTAATAAAGTAAGTTACTTTTATTAGATAAATTTATTGTTATTGAAGAACTATTTTATGTAGTTTAGTTGTTTCCCTACCAGAAAGTTATTGGCGCGCAATCTGAAATAAATTTATTTAATTGTATTGGTTCGAAACATCTTACTTTGACCAAATTGATGGCTTTCTCTGTCATATATTATGTATTTTTATTATAGGTATACAAGGATGTAGGCCTTTGCATCACATTACATGATATTACGAAAATCGAAGAGTCGTATATTTTTCCAGGAGACGGAGCTTCCCATACAAAAGTGACATTTAGGTTTATTGTATTTCGTCCATGGATGGAAGAAATATTAACAGGAAGGATTCGTAGTTGTAGTCCTGAGGGAGTACATGGTAACAGTCAGTTTATATAATGTAATAATGAAACTTCCAACTTTGACCGATCCTAAGGTGCTCTCTACTATATTATGTTGTCATACAATTTAATTTTTTATTATGTATGTTACTAGTATTTATTCTTTGTATTTAATATATGGATTTCTAAAACAGGTTATATCATATTACTTAGTATAATAGAGAACGTCAATAATTGGTCGAAGTTAGATGTTACAAATACAATATATTTTTAATTATCTCAGATGTGTCTGCGCCGAAACGTTTGGACATTAATTGCAATTGATCTGAGACTTTAATAATATAAATATGAATAGATGATATTTAAGAAATCACCGAATATTGATTTTCATTAATTTTTTACTCAATTAGTATCAAATTTACAGAAAAATAGCAAGTGACACAAATTGTTTATTTTCTTTTCATAGAACTCTAAGAATTTTTTCAGAATTTTTTATCAACTTTTTAATACTGCATTTTCTTATTGGCAACTCTTTTTACCAATATAAGAAAATATGCGGTACTGATAAATTCTTAAAAAGAAGTTCTCGCAATTCTATGAAAGAGAATGAGAAGAAAATAAACAATTTTTATCACTTGTTTTTCTGTAAAGTTTTTTTTTTGATAGTACTTAAGTAAAAAATTAATAAGAACCAATATATTCGGCAATTTTTAATAATGGATATCTTATTAACTATTGCAAAAGTTGCAAAATGATATTAAGGACTTTTCTACTCAGTTTAATCTACTGTATCAGCACACAAAATATTTGGTGGTCATTCTGAGACACCCTATGTATATATGTGTGTATGTGCATGCATACGTGTGTATATGTAGAATAAGAGAATCAAATCTGGGACTAATTGTATAAATCAACTGCCCTGACATAAAGTAATAAATCATTTCATCAAATGGGTCAATATACATTTGATATTAATATACATTTTATTTTGTTACAGTTACATTAGGATTTTTTGAAGATATAGTCATACCACCTCATAAGTTACAGCATCCGTCACGTTTTGATCAAATGGAACAAGCATGGGTTTGGATATACAAGGCTGACGATGGAAAAATACACGATCTATTTATGGATGCAGGTCTTACATGTGCATGCAAGATCATTATATATTAATCTAAGAAAATATATTAAAGTTGAAACATTAAATTTTAGGAGAAGTTATACGATTTAGGGTAGTAAAAGAAATTTTTACGGAAGCACCTTTACCATCAGTACTTAATGCATCTCAAGATATAAGTGAAAAGGCAGAAGCCAATAATATGGCTGCGCCATATATTTTACATGTATGTTTACAAATTTTTAATGTTTTATTATTCATGTATTTCGCTTTTAATCTCGACAATGTGTTTTAATAGAACAATATTTTATAGGGATCGATTGATGAACCTGGTCTGGGTTTACTTACCTGGTGGCAAAATGCACAATAATTCATTATGATTATTTGATCCTAAGTAAACTAGATGCATGATTAAAGTAAAAACAATTTTGGTCAATAAATTTTTATTTCACAGCACATTCCATTGTATTGTGTCATCATTAAACGTTGCATCTGTGAGCAGTATTTCACAGGGTGATTCAGTTTTTCAATATAGCTTTGCCCGTATAGATATATTTACGTTCAGTTTTGATTGATAACAGAATTATATAGGTATGGTTTGTACAATATATACAAAGGTATTATGTGCCAGACATGTGACAACCCATAAAAATGATCTTTGCATGTCATTATTAGATTGCTTTGAGAGATTGTAACTTAATAGAATATATTCCAGAAAGCTATTGCTTCAATGACTATAATCCATGATCATTATATCACATAAAACAGCATCTTAACAATTTATTTTAAAGATAAATTTTTTATAATGCAATATAATAATATTACATTGTAAAATAAATTGTGAAATTATTGTAAATAAATTGTAAAATTAATGTTTCTTAAATTTCGAACTTTTCTCCAGTAAATATTTAGCTCAATTATATTGCATTAATATTATTTAATCGAAAACAAAGAATGTTAGCGAAAAGTCTTAAATTCAAAAAATACAGATTGATATATGTGTATATTGTATTGCGTAATGCGTTAAAAAATGTTTTTATGTCTCTGATAATAAATACAACAATAATAATAAATTAAGAAAAACATTCTTTGGCATTCTATTGATGTTGTCCTAATGCACAGCTTGGACATGTGGTGCTTATTTAAATTGATTAATACGATGCACTTATTTAGTCATTAATAGAGCTTATCTATTTGATATATATCAATAAAAGATGTAATACGACACATACTGACGTAACACACAAATTATTAAAATTATTTTGCGAAATCCGTGAAATATATCTAATTATATGTTATGTTAATATATACTTAGTTGGAAACCACAAAGAATATAGCTAGTAAAGTCTTAAAATTTAGAAAACACCGATTGCATAGGGATATATGAAGATAATGTAAGGACGATGTTTATCACGTTATCGCGAGTGCTATAATTGTGAATCGCATGATTTTCTGTCTATAATACATGTATCAAAACAAATAACACGAATCATGTATTCATGAATAGATTAACGGGTAATACGACTTGGAATGTTATCTTCTGTGTAATTGATATCTGCTAAATACTTTCTTTCAAGTAACATGTGAAGTGTACTGCAGCTATAATCACAAAGAATGGAACAATGCACACGATAGACATATTTGGCGGAGACAATAATCGAGCAACAACAATATGTAATTACTTAAATAAATAATGTCTTAAATTCAATAACCAAATGATTTCTTCGCTACTATTGCGTCCGTCAAATGCTCTTGATAATGTAGTTTAAATGTATGCGAACCAATTAGCATTATGTACAATATAAATTTATCACAGTTCTAACTGTTGAGTCTTTTGCTATATATGTTTATTTGGACTTTCTATATTACTAGGAGGCAAAAAGAAGGAATCACTGATCTCTCATCTCTGATGCATTATCAATCTTTTCTAATGTACAATATTGAATTCATTTTTGTACATGATCATTACATGCTTGAGTCTTCTTTCTGTTTTATCTAATCGATATAGATACAATTGCAATCTTACATGCCCGTAGAACATGATTACGTGGCAGAATGAAAAAATACCAAACGAACGGAAGTGCATGGGACGTTAATGTATTAAAAATGTCTACGCATTATATATTGAGGGCTAGTATTCTCTTAGACCATTACGAGGAAAACGTAATTCTTTCATTATCTGGACGTCAGTTGCTTCTTATGCTGCTCCCATCAGTTATACTGCTTCCATCTTTCATTCAAAATATTGCTTTCTGCGAATTTTTTCTATTAAGATCTGTTTCTCGCAGTTTAATTCTTTCTGTTTGACACATACGTTTGCATATCATAAAGAATTTTATTCGCAGATATTTTTATTAAATATTTATTCGATGATTAGGCAACGTGGTAAATGTTCACGTAAATAGTCAAACAGTTCTCGGGACGTTCCTGGACAATTAGTTAGTTCTAACTCGTGTAAGTGTCGAAGCTGTATCAGACTAGATAAACCACTACTTGTGAGCAATGGACAACCTATGTGAAATTGAATGTTATTTAATATATACATTTTTGTCAAATCAAATATGTAATTAAATTTATATAATTGTCTTAACTTTTCTTGCGCGAGTGAAATGTAGCAGAATTATACGTATGTAACATAAATTTAAAAAATAATATACCTATTATTATATATATTTGTGTTGAAATGACATGATACTTTTCTAATTAGTTCAATTAATATTATAATTCATTTCTATATAGAAAGATTACTTCTCTCTTCTTGAAGAATGTATATTTAAAAAATTTTTATAGAAATTTTTAAAGAAGTTTTTGTTTTTCTAATGTGGATATAGAAAATAAATTTCATAGTTTAGTGTACAAAGTTTATAATATTTCATCACACAAGAAAAATCGTTAAGGGGATCCTAAACACGTTTATTTTACCGTTTATAAAAACGCTTAATTTTTCCTCGTTTACAGAATATCTTTTTTCGAGATTAAAGTAGACGCATTAATATGTGCCTGTAAGGTGGAGTTCATATCGAGAACGATAAAAAAACTGTTTGATTATGGTAATATCTTTACGTTTATCAAATATCTGAAGAGGGTCTAATTTAAAGGCCGAAACATGTTATATCATAACTTAATTATAATTGATCAGAATATTGTATATTATTGTATAATATTTCAGTTTTTTAACATATAATATAATTTTGTAATTGATTCTTATATGCTCTTTTATTGTATTTATTTTTTATTAATTTCAAGAGTCCGTTTTTATTATTATTAATTTTAATTGGTGAAACAGAGAGACGTCTTTAGGATCCCCTTAAATTATTTATTAATTAGTTAAGTTGATTAATGCGATCTTACCTGCTACAGATAACACTTGTAGAGATCTCATGACGCACAAATGTTGAAGTCCGAAATCTCTAAGTTGTGAACACCATCTTAGAAACAAAGCACTCAATGAAACCATCGTGGAGATGTAACCGACGCCGATATCAGTAATGTGTACACACCTGTATAGTAATATACAAAATATATATGATGCAAAAGAGATACAAATGAATGCGTTATTATCAAATACAATATGTTCGGAACACAATATTGTTAGAAACACGAAATAATAAACGAGATGCGTACATATATGTATTACCATGATAGATAGTCTCTTGGTTGAAAGTAATTGAAAATTCATTTATATTTCAATAATTTTGTCTTACCTATCTAATGTGAGTTCTTCTAAGTTATTCAAATCACAGGCGATATATTCTAAGGCTGCATCTGTAATCCTTGAGCACCAGCTGAGATCTAAGGAACGAAGTCTTGGCAAGTTTTCCGCGATTAATTCAACGCCATCATCTGTTACTTTACTGCATCCAGAAAGTGACAGTACAGTCAGATTAGGTAAGGAATGTACTAAAACAAAGACGAATATATTAATTTAATATACATCATATTACATATAAAAAAATATACACATATATAACAATATTCTAAAATGATAAAAAGTTACAAAGAAGGTTGTTTGAATATGAATTCTGATATTTTTCTTTGATTTTTAGAATAAAAATTATACTAAAAAAAGTGTAAAAATTTATAAAGTATGAAAATTTACTTATTATATTTATAGTAACATTTACAACTGACTTTTTAAAGTGGAAATTAATTTTATATTTATTCTTCTTTTTATTATATTTTTTATTTTAATTATTGAATAAATTTAATTAATTAATTAAATTTAATTAATAATAAACGTCAATTAATTTTACGTTTCAAAATACTTGAATTATAAAATTTTATTAGTGACATAAATAATTCTCTTTTGCAATATTCCGTTTAAATAAGGTATACATTTGTTACGTGTACAAAATACATACACTTATTTATTAGAAGAGTCATTATAACTTGAGTTTGAGCTATCGGTAACAGCTAAATAAAGCTATGTTCCCCTTAATTCTAAATTTAATCTCAAGCACATATATGCATCTGCTTTAATTTCGGACCATTACTATATTGCTCTACATCTAATTAACTTTGTCACAAAAGGTTCAATTAGAATTTAAACCTGACAAAAGGCTCATATTTTTCAAAAATAATTTCATGATTTGCCTTTGATTTGCCGTTTGATTTTAACCAAGGAATAAAGATTGTTAATTTTTAATTTTTAAAAAATAAGGTTTTATCGTATATTTCAACAAATGTAAATTTATCTTCATATTTTTAAAGATAAAACTGTCCGTCAAAGAATAGATTGTCTTTTTATCTTAAACTTCCCAAAACATCTCATATTAATAATATAATAATATTGTTACATTTGAATGCTATAAGAAAGAATTTGAGATGAGAAATAAATTCATTAAAAATGCTTTCAAGCAAAACATATCCAAATAAAGTGATAATGACTCTTACCAATATTTACTACGCCGTGATTTGTGAGCTCCCAGCAGGATTGCAGCTTCAAGATGCTAAGTGCGCTGCTTTGCTTTGCACTGAAGTAACCAAGTGCAGCGTCAGTAACATGATAAGCTTGCAGAGAAAACTCATATAGGCTCGGCAACAGCTGAGCCACGGCGCCGACAGCTTCGTCGGCGACATTGATGCAATCCGACAAAGACAACGACACTATTCTGGGAGTAAGGCATGCCCACAGGCCAGCCTCTGTTATCTCATTGCAGCCGGCCAATTCAAGCTCATACAAAGCCTAAAAATAATGGCAAACCAAATGGTAATTAAGTTGATTCGACACGTATCGTGCGTCTATACTTGACAAACGTATCTCTGCGTATCTCACAATCCTCTTAATGGGAACTCATCTCTTTAGTTATGGAATTACCTCGTGTCGCAAATTGAATCTTGGTTTGAGTGACACGGCATCTTCCGCGCGAGCATTTAAGATCTTTGTTTTCAAGTAAAAGCTAATCGAGAATGTGTGTATGTCTTTGGACAATGTTAAGTTATTCGAATACTGTAATTTTTCGATTTTGAGCGTTATTCGAATTACGAAAAATTGTAGGATCTTTTACAAGCTATACATATATATATGTACAGCTAGGATAGATAAGCGTTACGATAGAATACGATAAAATACAGAAAATAAGGACATAGAATTTACCTGCAAATGATCCAAGAGAGTTTCGAGACCTCGGTCCGTTACCGCGCAGCACCGCAATGACAGAGAATGCACGTAACGTTGGGCCAACGGAAAACCGCGTGTTAATTCCGGAATATCTTCGTCGGTCGCACCTAAGAGAACTAACGAATCGAAGCCTCTTCTTACTAAAGAAGCGTAAAGTCGGGTGCGTGCGTTTGCTTGCATAGCGCGAGCCTCGCGGCATCGCACCACCGGCACCAGCCCCGTCCAAAGACGCGGTCTCGCATACAAAACGTCTCTCCATCTCGTGCAAACCTACATATAACGTCATGATAATGTGATTAAATCCATGGATATATATACCTATATATATATATATATATACATATGTGCACATTTGATTTGAAGATGAAAAAGCTGTGGCGATAACAATGTATCGCGATACAAATATTCTGCGAGGAAAAGTAAAATATAAAAAAGTTAAATATCAATATTGTGAAATTGACTATGATGAACTATGAATATGAAAATTGGGCTACGAAATATTTTTTATATTTTTTAATTGCATGTGGCGGCAAGTTTTAATTGTATATAATTGAAACATATATAGAGAATTTCACGCACCTGAGCCAAGATTCTTCTTTCCGTAGCGTTAAAGTAGAGAAAAAATCGTCCAAGGAAGTTATCGTCTTGTATCAGCTGTTCCCACGTAATCGGTGGCATGTAACCGCCGGTTCCTCCACTGGCTAGGGGAACGGCTATCTTCATCCTATTTCTGGATATTCTACTTCTGCTCGGGGTGACATTATTCAAGCGTTCCTTATTGTTGCTTGCTGGTACGTTGTTAATGGTCTGTGCGGCACTTCGACTGGGCTTTTCGGGCGTCGCATTTGCATTATTCGCGCTTTGCAAATTCATGTAAGCGACGCTACCACTGCCGCCGCAGAAAACGTTTGTCACGCGTTCCATCACGCTGGTCTTGCCGCTCCCTGAAAAATTTCAGGCTAGTTTCAACATTTTCCGTTCGCGTGTTAAAAACTCGCAGAACACAAACTACACTAACGTTACATCAAGCTTATAATTCCCAACGTAACTGAAGTATATTGTTGAATGGGAAATTATTATGTATATTGATGTAATGTAACGTGATCGTCTCAATTTTAATTTTTAACTCTCCGTCCCACTTTACGCGTCCCAAATTTTGTTCCAAATTAAGAACATAATTATGAATTGTCCCTTTTTTAAGTGTGAAAAGAATAAGTGTGAAATGTGTATATCTTTCAACTAACGTGATTTTCTTATTTAAAAACCCAGATATTATTCATAAAATACTTTCTTTTTTACTAGGAAAGTACAATTTAAAAAATAAAACGTGAAATCTCGTATAAAATTTAATATAATTTTTGTTGTGATCTCATGTGTCATATGTTATACATTACATTAAGTCTTATTAGTTATTTACAAATGTAATAATATAATATTGTTCATATATGTTTCATTAACAATTATATTTATCTACTAAAATTTAATTAGAACAATTAATATTGAATTTTTTTTAATGTCTCTGTTTCCCTTCTTAAGGAGTTGGTCGCCCTTAGTGTAATGTTACTGATATAGTTTGTGTTCTGCAGGAAGGCAGCAAGTTTGCAGATTAAACAGTAATTGGAACAGCGAGTGGAAAATTCAGAGTTTAAAGAAACGAGTGGACTTTAGAACCACGGATAGAATTTGTCCAAGAATTTGCAGAGCTAACAAAAATTTATGAAAATAAAAATTTGCAAAACTAGGAAGCGGAAAAGTCAAAGGAACGGAAGGATAAAAACAATATATATTGCAGGATTTTGAAAAGAAATTTATACATATATGTATACTGGATTTTACAAATAAATTCAAAAATGAAGAATTTCTGAAAATATACTTTCTACTTTATCTTGAATTTTATTATCTGGGAAATTCTAAAAGTTTGTTGAATTGAAAGAAACTGAAAATCTATAAACTTTACAATCGTGAAAAGAAGGGAATCTGTGGAATTTATAGAATATAACATAGCAGATTACACATTAAGCAACTCTAAGGCATTAACGTTATTTTGATTTCAAGCGAGATTTAAAACTCCCATTTTCTCTTTTTACAGAGAGAGAGAGAGAGAGGGGGGGGGGGGGGGGGA
>NW_017299966.1:245740-248463 GCF_001594075.2 Trachymyrmex cornetzi
ATAGAGAAAAAAAAGCGAGAATACCCAGGGGTCTTAAATAATCTAATACAATGCAAAATTTTTCTCTACATTAGCGAAAAATCTGGTATGATATTAGATTACTTAAGACTCTTAGGTATTCTTGTTTTTCTTCCAAGCTGTAACTTGGCTCGTGGTACACCGCTATTTCCTGTTGCCATTTATCTTGCAAATTATTTTTAGCAACTGCACTCGATGGGCTTATCATGTACGAATGGCGATAAGATCAATTATAATTATTCAAGTAATTAAATTGATGCAATGGCAAAATTTTACATTTATGAGAGATTTTTGTACGCATTTTTAACATACATGCATTCATGCGTACGAGTTGTACATTCCGTACTTATATAATTCTCTATTATTTAAGAAAACAATTCTTTTCAATTATTTAACAAACGTCAGTTAAAAAACAAATGCCTTCGTAATATTAAGTTAATAAAATACACTCAAAAAATTTTCAATTGATTCTAACAATAATGGGCCAAGTTTAATCCGACAGTTGAAATTTTAGGCCTAAAGCATGATACATGTATCGCATAGAAAATAACAAAATTAAATTATATTCATAAATACGCAAATTCAATTTTGAAGCTATATTTAATCATATTTCTCGGATCAATAATTTAAGTAGCCAATAATTGTTACAATTAGTCTTATTGCCAGGCGTTTGTATGCACTTGTAACAATAGAGACTACAAGGTTTTTTTTTACTACTTTTCGTTGCTGTTTTGTTACTCTCTAACTAGAGAGTTTTCCATAGATATTTTTTATTTGCACACATTTTTAAGCTTATAAATAATGCGTACGGCGCAAAGACACGGCGCGTTTTTGAACGTGACGATTGGTGGCGATCAATCGCGGCCGAAATAATAACACGATATACATTTAGCACAGGGAAAAAAATCAGCGTGACTCCGAATTTTCAGACCGAGGCGTTTAGCTCTGAACAAAATTTATTCGATTCTGAAATCTGACAATTTGGATAGGATTTTCCCATGGGGCGCGATCGAGGATGCGTGGGAGGGCCACGATTACCGTAAAGCTAAATGGCCGAATAAATAAGACTCTAAAAACGTTTCGTTATACATATACGAGCTCGTATTCGAGCTTGCAGTGTCGCCGCTAATATTTTTGCGTGCACGAGAGAGGACGTGTGCTATCGATTTCGTTGCAGTTACGATTGCGACGGCGAAAGTTTATACGTAGCGAAGTCGCGTAATAAATAATGGAATGGAAAAAATATTGCGTATAACAAGAGTTACGAGTTTTATTATATCGTTGCGCTCGAAGCAATAAACGTGTCGCGACGCTCAAATGCGATAGATAAAAATAAGAGACAAAGGAACGAGGGACGAGCATTATTCGCAAAGAGATCGATTCTATATCGCAATTACGTAATAACAGGACCAAGTCGAAGCGAAGGGGGTGCGAGTCGCGAGATGCGCCAAGACGAGCGAGAAAAATCGCGGGATTGGCGAGTTTTTATAGTAAAATTTTTATCACCGAGAGCGGAAGATAAACCGAACCGATTCCGCGATGAGGGGGCGATATCGCTCCCTGCGCGGGCGGCGAGTGTCGCGCGAAGAAAAAAAGTCGAATTGGTTGATAGCGCATGTTATGCACGCTATCAACAATACATATGAGGAAGAAGGCAAGGCAAGGCAAGGGTGAAGGGTGAAGGGATGTATGGAACGAAGAGGAAACGTTTCAACACCGACCATGATGCTTTGACGTCCGTAATCCCAGGCCATTGATTCGTTTGGTTAGTTCGGCGCTAGCACGCTCGACGACGCCCTGCGCCGATATCGAAGACATGATATCTTGACGAGGCACTCTTACTCTTTCTCTCTTGTCTCCTTCCGCACTTGTTGTCAGGTTGTCAGGTTCAGTTGCGTCCAGTTGCGTCCGCGATTCGTAGTCAAGAGCAATACGATACGATCTGCGGACGACGGGATCGCCTCATATTCGATCCGATCTGATACCTATAACAGTCCGAGTCCAAGTCCCCGAGTCTTCCTCGCGCGAATGACAAGTATGAGAACTTGACGACTGCGGACGTCGTGCGCCGGCGGCGGCGGCGACGCGCTTTCAGTAGTTTTCAGGGGGATGATAGCGCGCATACGAAGCGAAGGGATGATGATGATGACGATGATAGCGCGCGTGCGCGCGCGCACTCGCGCGCGCCCGTGAAATTTACGCTATTTTTTTCTATTTCTCAGCGCGCGTCATAACGATGATCCTACATAATCCTTCCTTCTCGGCCTTGAAAAAAGAAGCGAAAAAAAAAACCAGGAAAATAAAAGCACAAGTTACCCGGCGAGAATCAATAATCGCGATTGGCGCGGAATAACCCGCCACGTAATTCGCGGGATATCCGGCGATGTACGACCAGCACCGCCAGCACCGCCAGCACGGCTGACATTGACGATGCCGAGCCGAGCTACCTCGTATATCAGCGATATATTCCTGTACGTCTCTGTTTACGTGGTGGCGGGCAATAGCAATGGCATTGCGAGCGGTGCGGGTGCGGGTGCGGGCATGGCAAAAGCGAAACTCGACTCTCGATGACTCTCGAGGTCTCGAGCGCACCGCTGCCGTTGCACACGTAAGGGTGGTTTGCGCGAGACTGAATCGATATTCGCGTTGCTGTCGCGTTGCTCAACTTATCCGGTTGCCACTTCCCCACCCTCACTTATCGGCTG
>NW_017299966.1:248479-268859 GCF_001594075.2 Trachymyrmex cornetzi
CCTGCCGATGGCGGATTCCGTTCGAGTAGAATCGCGCGCCTCGCAATATCCCACTTGCCCTTCAATCGCTATACTTATATCTCATAAATCACAATAGAAGATCTGGGAATTGAGTGTCGTATCTTTAAAATTTTTATACGAAATGGCAACGTTCATGTTAACGCGGAATATAAAAGAGCTAAAACTTAATTTTCGATATGGCTAAAGATTTTTTCGTTTTATATGCGATATATTTATTTTTCTGATAAAAATAGAATATGGTTTAATTTATCGATTTTCTATTTTTCTAGGCTTTATTACGTGCTTTATTCATTAAGACCTCTCGAGTACTTGATTTATCTCTCAAGTAGAATTTATATTTTCCATGATTGGGAAATACGTCAACATCTTTTCATTTAAAATTTGCCATTTACCTCTGATCTTACATCGCCAAAATATATTAGGTTGATAAAATAGTACACAAGTGCAATATGTAAATGTGTGTGATAAAGATACTATTGCAGCCACCGATTCGCACTTTTCCGACACCTTGTACCCGTTGATGACGTCAATAGCCAATATTACCTTCTTACAGAATTTGCGTTATCGGATCACCCACGTACCGCAATAAGTAGTAAATGACACTTTTCTCTTTTCAAGAGGATAGGAATTACGGTATGACGTAGGAAATTTAATGAGGCAATTAATTAATGAGAAATTGTATAGTATTCATTTTAACATTTATACATCGTTGTATTGGATGTAATATCTCTGATCTTTGCAATATAAAAAAAGTTTCATGCTTACGCTATCTTGAGACCAGCAATGGAATTCTCTAGAAGCTTGATAAAGAGAAAGATCGATTAGAAAAAAAATGTATCGTTAACATTTATATACAATATTAAAATATGCATGATACAAATTACCTTCAAGTCCCAAACTACAAGTTGTCCGTCTAAACTGCTTGTGCTAAATTCATGATCGGATACTCGGCGAACGCAGTTGATTGTGTTTTGATGCACGCTATCCAAAGCATTATCATTCGTCTCGCTTCTCGCTTGTCGATCTAGCGATTGGAATTTTCGCATAGCAGATAATCCAGCAATCTCCTTTTTTTGCGTGTTGTCCAACTTTGAAACAAAATATATTTGTCCGTTGTCATCTACGGAATATAACATTGGCATACAGCTATGCCCCTACGAAAAAGGAGAGAGAGAGAGAAAGAGAGAGAGGGTTACCAATTAGTGCAATAAATATTTTTATCGAATAATCTTAAAGATAATCTTTTAAGAATCGCTTACAGCAGCAACAATGTTATTAGAACCTATCCAAATGCAGCTTAAAAACGGTAAATGCTCTGTATATAGTCTCATGACTGCATATCCTTTAGTAGCATCACCAACACATACGGACGAGTTGTGTGCTACCCAACAGATTTTATTGCCACATGGACTAAATGCTACTGAATGTATCCAGCCACCTATAAAAGCAACGATTAAAATGCAATTCTTTATAATATAGACAGAATGTATACATATATTTATAATTTACACATATTTCAAACGTGAATACAAAAATAATTAAAACATAATAGAATAAAAGATGACGATATTACCTCCATTGGGTGTATTAGGAAACTCAGCCAACAATGTTCCTAAGGTATTACTCTGTCCCCAAGCACTAGTACCAGGATCCTCCATATCACTGATAAATGCACTGAAGACACGGACTTTGTAGTCCGTCGATCCCGCGACCAGAACCTTATTATTAGGGTGCCAATCAACGGTAGTTACCGTAGACCTCAATGGACGCTTAATGTGTTTACATAACCACCAATTATTCTCTGATACAAAGTAACAAACAGCTATAACTCGTCCTCCGGAACCCACGGCAAATTTATTTTCTGTAATGACAGTCTTTGTACAGAGCTGTAACAAATTTGAAGTAAATTCTTTCGGACGCGCATAGAGGGTATGTATACCTAAAGGAGACCATTTTACACAAGTAGCGGCTCGATTTATTCGCAAAAGAACCCAAGCGGGATCCCACTTGCCGTCTTCTTTCTGAGTCCATACATAGGCATTCTTGTCTGCGGAACAGGTGACTATGCGATTGGTTTTTGGCGCCCAGTCGATTCCCATGACAGCCATGTGATGTTCCTCCAAGGTCTCGAGTAACTTCCATCCGGATGAAGTACGTTTGTGCACTTGGATCTCATTGTTGTTTGGGCATACGGCAACCTCTGTGACAACGGCTCGATTATCGCATCCATTATACAATACGATCTAACTATAGCAGCTATCTAGAGAGGAATCTATTACGAGGGGGAAGGACGGTACCAGAGTTCTTCCGTACCAGTTTTATCTCTGTTCCACGCGTGACAGCTGATGGCATCGACACCCAAGTTGTAGACCTCCGTCATTTCGCGATTACCCTTAGTAAAAGAGGATGTATCAAGACGATTGCGTGGGATGTCGAATACTGTCGAAGGCAGCGATGATGAATCAGCGTAGACTCGAAGAGAACTCGAGGTGAACGCGGGGCACGCGGGCTCGACGGGCGCGGTCGTCGATTAAATCTTATTAAACGAGACTCTGCCGACTGCCGTTCGAGCGATCGTGTGCGGTGTGACGCGTACGCCGTCGCCGCCGGTGCTCACGGAAATTCGCGGACTCTGGTCAGTCTACACGAATTTCCCCGGCCTCTTCTCACGATCGCAAAACACGCCTCTCTACACACCGGAATTGACAGTTCATCCGTAGATAGATAGTGGGTTATCTGTCTCCTCTTTCAGGTTATGTTCTCCCGGATATACGCAATATACGTATATACCTATATACCTATGTTATATACTGAAGACCGTGGAGTATAAAGACGAGCGCGCTGCTCTCGGCATCCGGCTTTTTTCTCTCCGCAGTCCGCCGCGCCGTCCGCGCCAGCGCCAGCGCTTCCTCTGCCACGACCTCTATCGAGCGTCGAAACAAAATGGCTAGGGAAACAAAATGGCGTTGGTAACTTTATAACCATACCAACCTGTCTTCAATGGCGAGAGTTTTCCTCTAGATTACTAATGCCCATTTCCACCAATATAGATTAACTTTAATCTCGGTTCAACTTACTCTTCGTCTTTTTCTAATCTTTAGAACTAGAAAAAGACAAAGAGTAAGTTGAACCGAGATTAAAGTTGATCTGCGTTGGTGGAAACGGACCTAATAGTTTCAAACCTGAAATAGGTTCAAATAGAGTCGATTTTGTAGAGTTGGTAACCCTACTGTTTTTTTTTTAGTAAACAACTGGGTCGGTGGTCGGGAACCGAATAAATTTGTCAAAAGAAGGACAAATATTAAACTTTCAAATAATTAAATTTTTATAACAATATATCTTGAACGATAGATCAAGAACGAGTTACTGGAATAAGGAATTCTTTGTGATTTGAAAATTAATATTTTTATCGATTTTTTTAAAAAGGTAAGGAATATAACACATTTAAAGTTTGTTAACAATCGTTGACAAAATTGTGGAGCAATTTCTCTTTACACTCTTTCACTAAATATAAATAATGATTTCTTAGTTTTTAAAACTATATATATTTATTTTTATATGTTCCTTTATTATACTATAAACGAGGGGAGGGGGAGAAATAAATAAAAGCAAAATAAAAATGAAGTAATTGAGATAAATCCAGGCCGCGTATAAGGGCCACTTTCACCAAGCTCAGTTAACTTAACCAGCCTAGTAACTGTAATGAAATAGAAAGAGATAGAAACAGTTCTATCTTTTTCTATTTCATTACAGTTACTAGGCTGGTTAAATAAACCGATGATGGTGAAAGTGACCCTAAGTCTGAATTATTTATCTTGTAAAATGTCTCTACATTTGATATTGCGTATTGTATAGTAGCGTATATTAATTTTGATAACTGAAGCTTCATCGCGATAATATAATATATTAATTGTAATATCGATATAAATAAATAACCAATTGTTACGTGTGTTATATATAGCGATTGCAACAGATTTATTTTCGCGGCGCAAATCGCTACTGTCGCTCTACGTCGCGTCGCAGCGCACAAAGCCAAAACACGCCCTCGTTTAATCCGTCTCGGTCATTCCATCGATGTGCCTTGCGTTTGATATATAGCTAAGGCCGCGTAATGAAATATTTTACGCAGTGCAGAGAGTGAAGTCATAAAATATCGATAGCGGTTGACACTGCGCCGTTTTGAATCGCGATTCTCAATTATTATGCAATAATCGTCGTACTTTTCTCATTTACATGCAAACTTTTTTGAAATCTATTATTGTGCACTATATAAATCGAGTATTAAAAATTTGCTTTACAATTTATAATTATATTTAATTTTTATAGTTTAATTAATATTTTTTAAATGAGATATATTGAAACTTATATGTATATTAATTGCAATATTGTATCATCAGATTTATTCACATATATATATTTTGTGTGTGCGTGCGCGCGCGTGTGTGTGTATGTTTGTACATGTGATATTCAAGTTAAAATAATTAATTTATTACGTACGTGTATGCAAATGTAGAGACAAATGGAAGAGACAAAGAGATTAAATTACTTAATTTTATAATATATTCCAAGATTTAATTAAATTTACTTAAGACGGAATAATTTCTTAATTACTAAATAAAATAGATACTTATGTCATTGTGTAACATAAACAACAAAATATTAAGCTATCTATATTTTCTACAACTTCAAGTTTTCAAAGTTTTGAATTTGTTAGTTGTTAAAATGATATGTATACAGCAACATATATATTCTACTTTACTATGCAAAGCGGCTTTTTACTTCTGGCTCTCTCAAATTAACTTTTAATGGAATTAACGAAATTCTATTACTACATAGATAAAAGCTCTCTTATAGCTTGGCGGTACATATCAAAAAAGACTTTTTAACATTTAATACAATGCGATATAATGGAGTTGTTATCTCGTTTTAGCAGATTGATAAACACGGCATTAATGTATTAATTCCTGCAAAAGTAGTAAAATTTTTACGTAAAATCTCACGTATTTCTGAGAGCAATAATGATTGAGATTAAAATGAGATTTATTTATAAATCTAATTATATAAAAAAAATGCAGTTATATTATCTAAATTAACATTAAGCGAAGGATTGACGTTTATTTCTTTTTTTTTGCAATTGGGACGTCATTGAAAATGAATAATCTTTATCTCGATTTTCAAGACAATATTTTTGTTTTACTTTTCAAGACAATATTAATTCTTGTTTTGATTCTAATATTCTTATTCTGAAGAAGAGACAATAATCTTTATTTCCATTTTAAAGACAGTACCATCTTTCCCATTACCCAAATGGCTCTATAGTGTCAACTTTACAAACGTTATAAAGTGAATACAATATTTCGATGTGGTCATAGTGAGAAAACCGGAAAACCACCTTCGCCACTGACAAATCAGTCTCTCGAGAATTGACCAGGTCTGAGTCTGGCAAACAAACTGGTTAGACCACACTCTACTACCTTGTGTACTTCGTACTAAATAACTATTTTCCAAGGGTGCCAAGTCGTTTTCGAAATCGACTGTTCGTCGAGCTTGAAGCTTTACTCTTATTATATATGCTAATTTGAATAATTTAAGCCCAAACAACTTGCTCGATTAATAAAAATAGAACTGTGAGCAGCTGCTGCAGATTATAGTGCCAAAGAAAATTGCATCGTATACATAATCGAATGTATAGTGTTTGTAAAATACTAGTTTAGATGCTGAATTATTTTCACGCAGAAACTTAAATAAATTTTTTATATTCTTCAATTGTGATATTTTCGAAATTAAACGACCAAAAATATAATTTTTTTTCCACATTACGTTAAATGTATTTTATTTGGTAATTTAAGCCAAATAAATTTTTCGAAAATTTTAATATTCGTTGTTTTACAAAGAATTAAAGCTCGCAATTGTGCGTGACATAACTGAAGTTTGATATCCAATTTTTTCACGTATAAGTCTTCTTAATCGATTTTACTATAGCTACGTCAGAATATATATACATATATGTATATAGGTATATATGTGTATGCGCGTACATTTTGTTCTTTTTGAAACGAAATTCCAAAAGTATTTTTTATTGCATTTTATCCAATCATTTCGGAAATACAAAATTATTCGTTATAATTTTCATGAAATCGAATGCATAAGTTGCAGCATTCGATTATCTACAAGAAAAATAATAAAGAATAAAAATAGTACTATATACATTTGTAGCTGAATTCTTTAGTTCTATTTCTATAGAGGTTTGTTTTTGGATCGATACCTGCGCGTAGGTTATTCTCAATTCAAGCCTACGTTTCAGTGATAGTTTTATTTGTGAAATATTTTTAAAATTAATTTTTATAAAAAGTTTTATCTTTATATATCTACGTATAGAACAAATTTTTTAACGAATCAAAATAAGATTATAATCTTTTTAATTATACACACACACACACACACATATATATATCTAAATTACAAGTACAAAAATTGATAAAGATATAGAAAATGGTGAAGAATTTTTATTTATTGTTAAATTTGCTTTTATTGTATGCTTTCTCGTTATTTTTGTATAATTCACATACTAAGTACGCGTTATTCATATGTATTTTGGTAAATATCTGGGTTTGTTTTATTCAAAAAACATTTCGAGAATATAATACGTAGATTGCATGAGCTGATAACGTTGTATTAATCTTTATTTTAATTCTGATGGGCTAAGTTGCCACAACTGTCGTGTTTAGATCTCGAGACGTATCTCTTGTTTCACAATCAGTGCTATTTAAGTCTTCAGCAACGAGAGAGCAAATCTTATTTCGCTCGGTGAGAAGAAATTTGACAGTAGACGATGAAAACGAGCAGAGATTTAAATTTCATTATTCTTTGTTCGTGTTAAATTAGCTCAGTTTTATTTCTTTGCATTTCGTTTCTACGTAAATTAAGAGTTATCAGATTTCGTTGTAGGCTTCTTCCTCTCTTGATCTAATAAAGTCTCGTGCGATAAAATGTGAGAAACGGCGGCATTACGATTTCCTGTTTAAATTATCCTCGCGCCAGCATCGCTCATCGAAGATAACGACGAGTAAGAAAATATGAAACTTCAATTTCCCCTTCTTCTATGTATCGAAGATTCCAGAGATGCGATGTATCTAATAAAATTTCCGCTAAAATATGCGATCTTGATCAAGTTGTTCGTTCGCGATAAGTTTCGTTGGAATACGGAAAATTCCTTTACGTATCACTACCGAAAATTTGTGACAAAGCATAAAGATGGAAAAAATTTCCGTTATCAATGATAATCAATAAATACCGTTCAAGGTTTTTTATAATTAATAAATTTCGAAATTTAATAATAATAAATATCTTTGAAGTCTCTTCCAGCAAATATGTTAGAGTTAAACGGATAAGTATGGTGTGCTAGATATATCGGATAATAGATGTCTGGGCGTGTTAAATTTCGTTGCTTTCGTATTTTTGCGTGAAACTGCAAATTCAGCGCTAGGAGATACATTTAGCTAAAATGTAGACCCAACGGACACGTTAATCTTTTCGTATGTTTGTTACAGTTTTATCGACCCAATCTTTCTCGATCAACGGACATTTAGATAAATAGATACAATAATACAACTGTACATGGCAAGTAAATTTGTTTTAAATGACTGTAGCATGATTTTTTTCTTCTAATTGTGCATTATATATACGTGTATAGCTTGGATTATAATGTACATAGATAATTAATACTTTTAAGTCAGTTAAAAAATGTTATTAAATTTCTGATGAATAACGTATGACAAAGTATACAGTTTAATGCTTATACAAATAACTATTTAAATTCTGTATAATGTATGCAAAAATGTGGTTGTTTAAGTTTAAGATTTATTATTTAATAATCCTATATTAAAATTGGCGTGTCACGTTTTTTTGAAGCCTCTTTTCAAAGGGGGTTGACTGACTGCCTACTCAGCCCCCCCAAAAAATTTTTTTTTAGCTAAACGGAATGAGAGCGCAAAAATTTTTTTGCGGATATGGGTAGCGCATAAATAGCGCATTATTCCTTAATTTTTTCATTAAAATTTGGTTAAATGTTACGTAAATGTTACGTAACATTTCTGTAACATTTCCGTAGCATTTATTAATAATTTAAATTTCGTATAACTTTTGAACTAAGGGGTGAGCAAACGAAAATTCCGATAGTGCATTCGTGAGCAAACAATGAGCAAACGAATGCAAAAAAAATTATTCGATTTTTTAATATTGGGGGGTTAGCGTGAAGTTAGCGTAGCGCGCGCAGGGGATGTGCTAGTATATTAAATTTGAATTTTGAATAAATTTTAACGTTTTACTACATTATTATTTTTTACAAATAAGAATGTAAGATCTAATCTTAATTCTTAATTTAATATTTTGTTGGGATTTATGAATAACATATTTTTGCATCGATTTAAATTTAATCACATCATTTGGGTTAGATATGCAATCTTATCGAAAAGTTTATAAAAAATTTTAAAAATTTGCATGTCAAATAAATATGTAAATTCACGATTGAGTTACTTCAACACTGACGTCCTGCCGTCGATCCCTATCGTTGCAATGATATTTTAGTCGGCGATATTGAACGAGCAAAATGCTCATCCTCGGCTTGCATATGGCTACGTACGCGTGTCATGAAAGGAATTTTATCTGATATCGGATAATAGAGTTCGTGTTGAGGGTATCGAAGGGAGTGATGATTGAGAAGAAATGCCCATCGAAGAATGTTTAAAGTTATAAATATTATACAATCTTATAAAGAAGTTATAATTCTTTATATAAGATTTTTTATTCTGACATTTCTGACGTACCTCAATTCTCTTAAGGATCATTTATACTGACTGTAAACTGTTAACTTTTGTCGTAAGTTAGAATAAGAAAATGACAATCACAGTTGAATGTGAGGAGAATGAAGTCGATTATTCTGCTTACATTCGATTGCGAATGGTCAATTTTATGTGTATATATATATATATATAGCTTACGGCATAAGTTAACAGTTTACGGCCAGTATAAATAATCCTTTGCTTGCGTAAATCGAGCAAGTTAAGTAAATATTACTTAGCTACTAATAGCGATAATTATGCTTTAAAGAAAGATCGCGTTTAATATTTTGATCTATATTAATATATGCATATAAAAATTCTGGAAGATTAACAATTTTATGTCGTTAAAACTGTATCTTATTATGCGCATTTCATGGTTATGCTGTTGAAAGTTAATGTCTTAATAATTATTAAGACATTATTATAATTTATGTAATCGCTCATTTGGATTTTATATTAATCTGCACATGGGTATTGGTTAGGAACATATCAAAGATCATCTTATTACACTAATATACTTTTATAAGTATTATACCATTGTTACATTTCAATTGCAGTTACATCTGACGTGCGATTTAATCTTATCTGATTTAGAATTCACCGATATGTAAATCGCTTTAAAAAGCGATTATTTTTCCGAATGCAATAGAGACATTACCTTGCAACGAAAATAATCTTGCGAATACATAAAAATAACAGTTTATTCGTTCATCATAGCTTGTGTGTTTGGTTTATTAATACGAAAAAACGATAAATATATATAAGTGTTATAGCATTATTTACGTAACTCTGATTTTAGGCGATTTTTTAAATTAAATATTCGTAACGTTTATACATATAATAAAATATAATATGACTTAATAATAATTATATTATTATAAAAATATAATATTTATATACTAATATATTTAATCCTTAAAAATTATTTTCTTCATACAAACTTAGGATTAAAAAATTCTTTATATATATATATATTTTTTTTTTACCACAGGCCATAGCGGCAGTTAACGCAACACGGCAAAAAAATACAATTTTCTACGGTGGTGCAGTTTCACAATTGGTAGCTGACCTGGAATTTTTATAAACATTTTTAAGGTAAGTGTTGATCGTTGTAGCTTTGAGTGAATCATTATAATATCCTAGTATTATAATAGTATTTGTTATATATTGTCAAATTTTTTAAAATTTGACAAATGGCGAAAAATTCGATTTCATATTCATTAAAAGTATAATAATGTAAACTATGTAAAGGAATATGTTTTTATTCTTTTAATATCATTTGCCGTACATTTCCTTGTTTAAAAAAAATAGTTTATTAAAATTCTTTATGGGATTATTATTAATATATCGAGTGGCAGGATAAAATTTGCATAATACATGATCAAATGCGGCAGAGAACGCGCAATTGTAATTTATCAGAGCTATCCACTTGGTCCGCACGTCATCTGCGCGTCTGATAGCATCGAATGATCTGACGAGATCGATGCATTAAATCGGATCATTATTAACGCAATGACAACGATAATGAATCTAATAAATCAACATGACAGCAATAATGCTCATTGAAATCTTTGTAATCGAGCAATGATGGACGGATCGAGCTATTTTATTATATCGAGTAAAATGTCAAAATATAGTATAATAAAACGTCAAAAGTTAGTAACATCTGCATCGTAATCGCCTATCTGCTAAAGTTCTGGCTAGAAATGGAGTTACGGTAAATTAAAAGGATTTATCTCATCTACGCCTCCTTTATCGTTTGCAGACATTAATTCCGAAAATTGCTGTAGTAATTTAGTCGGTGTTCTACGAATGACTCGCCATTGCTAAGTGAGCGAGGAACTTTCTCAACTTCGTCATTCTAATGTTCTTCCTATCCTTTTATTACTTGAGAATTAGAATTTAAAATCTGAGAGCATTTTGATCTTCTAAAGAAAATGCGATCAAGTAACAATTTGCGAATACCTCATTGCCAGAGTTATCGAATAGAAAAAATTCTTTTGTTTGATAACACATTAATTTGTTAAATGTAACATACGTATATACATATATATACCATATATATGTATACCATATATATATATACACAGGGTGTTCTTAAAATACGCCATCATCCATCCTGAACAGATAGAGTGGACTAAACTGAATCAAAAGGTCCTCTACCATTTTGCGATTTTCGCAATGGTTAACGATAACGAAATATTAATTACTAAAAACCGCTAAATATTGGTTTTTAATAATTTTTTACTCAAATACTACCAACTTTACAGAAAAACAGTAAGAGATAAAAATTGTTTATTTTCTTCTTATAAAGTTCTGAGAATTTTTTCAGAATTTTTTAATACCGTATTTTCTTATGCTGGTACAAATAAGAAGATACAGTACTAAAAAGTTAATAAAAAATTCTGAAAAATTTTTTAAAGTTCTATGAGAAGAAAATTAATGATTTTTATCTTTTGTAAATTTTCTGTAAAGTTGATAATATTTGAGTAAAAAATTATTGAAAAATAATATTTAGCGATTTTTAGTAATTCTCGTTAATCATTGCGCAAAATGGTAGAGGATTTTTCGACTCAGTTTAGTCCGCTCTACCTGTTCAGGATGGATGATGCCGTATTTTAAGGACACCCAGTGTGTGTGTGTGTGTGTGTGTGTGTGTGTGTGTGTGTGTGTTTGTAATTGAGATAAATTGAGTGTAAGACGTCTCTTAAAACGCGATACTGATCTGACGAATCTGCATCATGGTTACAATGAAATAATACATCTGCATCTTCCAAGAAGAAATGGATAAAATCAAAGTTCTCTATTTAATATTCTTGTCCTTCTATGTATAATCTCATAAGGAATTTTGTTATTACAAAGTATCATAATTTTAACAAATTGCAATAATATCTATCAACGTTTTTGTTTTCTTGATGTTTATTAAAAAAGATCGTGCCTATAATGTCACATTAAGATTGATTTAAAATCAAGAGTAATATTCTCATTTCCACATCACAGTTTCGAATTTGCGATATTGAACGGATTGCGAATTGAATGTAAGGATGTGGAGTAAGAACACGAAAGGGTGGAAAGTGCCGTATATACCAAGGAGATTGCCTGCCCGTGTCGAATCTACGCGTAGCAGTTCTTGAAACAGCTGGTAATTTATGACGCGTACAATCCGACTAAACCGGAAAAAGCTATCGGCGTAGCCGTCATTGCAGTAATCCGCAGTATACCTACAGACGAAATATCCGGTGCGAAATCGTGCTCGAGAAATGCCGATTCTTCGCTCACGAGGATTATCGCTTTCCAATCGACGATTGTTTCTGCAACGAAAAGTGTTGTTGATCGTCGAAGTTTCGTAAATATGGTTTCGAAGTGTTATTGACTAAGTGAGATATCGTTCAAATTAGAAACGATAGATGTCACCAACTTTTCGTTAGCATTTGTCAAAATCTGCATATATTAATTATATTTCACTTTGGGTCTATTATAATTTGGAAAAGTGGAAGGGGTCATTTGTGCAGCTATAAATGATAAATTCCAAGATTAAATTTATACGCTTTACCGATGTTCTAAATAAATGTCAGATAGATAGAGCAAATCAGCAATGAGAGTCACTTGTTTAATGATGTTTAATTACGATATCAGAAATTTATTTAAAATATAGAAATATATATAATTTAGTTGTCTACTATATTTGTATTTCTTCGATTTATTTGCAATAATTAAAAAATAATATATCATTACACACAATATCGCAATCAATCACAAAATATTTAAATATTAGTGTAAAAGTTTTTAAAGAGAAAAAAGTTTGTTAAATTAGCATTTGACTATCTCATTGTCAGTCATAGAATATTGCAAAATACATCCACTGCATATACAAGGTAACGTAAAGTTTAAATTACTGCGGACTTGAGACATTGTCTGATGCCAGTCGTAAATATTGACAGCATGATATTACAACCAAGAATAATATGCACTCCTATAAGTTACCGGTATAAATCACTTCCGCGCTTTCGGGATGTGAGCAGAATAATTTATACATCACAATGGCGAGGGATGCAATCCGGAAAATGCCTGAAAATGTATATTTACGTATCTTTGAAAACAATTTTTACGTAATATTTTTGCCGGTTAACGCATTAATAAACTGTAGTGCCAATATGTAATTTTGTAATAAATGTGAAAGAGGAAATTAGAGTAGTTGTAGATTCGTGTTTTTAAAGTTTTATACTTTAGCGATTCTATTTGATACGAGTCATGTTAGAAATTATAAAGTGATGATATCAATGCATAATTGAATATATTACTGGCTTCTACATTCTTATGATAAATTATACTTTATATTAAAACTTTTTTATATATAATTTTTGATATATGAAAAATTGGATAACGCAATGTTTTTAAAATCAATATTATATTTATAACAAAAAGTTATATGATTAAATAGTGCGGTTTTTTTTAACAATATAGGTATGTATTTATATGTGCTGAATTCTTTTAAAAAAAGCTGAATATTTTTTTATAAAACGTGAATTTAATAATAAGATTGTGTATAGGATAGGATCAATATATGTGTGTGTGTATATATACATATATATATATATATAAAATTATATTTAGTAATAGGAAGCATGAACTGTTTGCAGAGATTTGTATTAGTGTACATTACATTTTTCGGTAAATATATGAGCGCATTTCTTATAAAATGTTTGCAAGAAATAAATGAGATACTCTAGTTTTTCGTGGGAATGTTAGTGATGTGGTAAATATCAAGAGCTAAACGTCCGCTGCAGGCAACTAAAAAGAAAAAGAGAAAATAAAAAAGTATGAGGGCGGTAGGCGAGCTATGTAGCGAAAATAATTGATTAGCAATAAAGAAAATCTGTCGAAGGCATTAACGTAATAATTGACTTTTTTAATTCCAAAAGACCGTGTCCAAGCAGAACAACAAGTCACGATAACGTCAAAAGGACATTATTAAATGAATCGGATATGATTGAAAAATGATTTTTAATTATCATTTTGGAGTCATTTTTACATCATTTCGATATCATAATGATTTGTTGTTCCACTTGAGTGAATTAACAATTGAATGAATCGATATTAAAAGGCTATGTCTGTGTTTGTATTTGTATCTTTTAAGTAGATAATTTTGTGTGTGTGTAAGTGAATGAATCGTGACCATTTTCCTTGTTAGTTATTACATATTTCTAAAATATTGAAAACATATTGCTACAGCAAATATTATAACATAAGATTAAAATTTAATTTTTATTCGTTATGGAATAATATACATTGTTTTGCCTCACAATCTGTCGTTCTGCTGGCCTCATACTTCATCATCTCTCCATTTAACCTTTTACTGCTATGCGAACGCGTTGTAACAGCTCTCGTTAATTCTTTAACATCTGCGAAGGTTTCTACATGGCGCCATTCTCCTGTATCACGTTAAAAGCGTACTTGTTAAAGTAATCAAGGCAATTTTGCGTGCAGGTTACAGTATACGTGAACCGACCGAAACAAAGACTCATATTCACGGGGCACATTTAACACTAAATATGGTCGTATATTTTTCAGTCATAACACGGGCTGCGATCTTTGTAAGAAAAATAAAATTTGTAATTAGACGAACACGTTTAGCGCTAAATGTCGCACGTACAATTACGTGATAAAAAATTTAACAAGCTAGCGTAATTTAAAAGTCGACAAATGGGTTGTGAGCGGCATTAATCCTTATGTTTCTGCCAATAAAATCGTTATATATTATGATATGACCAATTTAGGATAAATGTTATCGACAATTTATAACTAGAACGTCACTAATCGCACGCGCGCGCGCACACACACACATACATTAAGAGTAAAGAATAAATATTAAAACTATTAAATTGAAAATTGGTAAAGTTGTTCAAGCTTCGTTGGGATATAGAATTTAGTTAAAAACATTTATTCTCTCAAATAAAAATGTTTTTGCATAAACAATGATGATTTTTTTCACAAAATGATTACTTGTATCCATATTTTTTCTAAAAAATTGAAATTTATATTGGAATCTTCTTTACAGAACATCTTTTAAATGTAAATATCTTGTAAATTTTTTTAACCCTTTGAAGCAAACATTTTTTATCTTTACGTAGAATTCAGTTGAAATTTATTACTCGGGGGGGTTTAAAATGGGGTCAAGTAGATTTTTCGGATCGCTTATTACAAATCCAAAGTTAAAATTTTTTAATTTTTGTCCGCCATCTTGGATCCGCCGCATTTTGTATTTTGAAAATCTGAGGTTAGATTCATAATCAGCGATCCAAAAAACCTCTCGTACATTATTTTCGGCTAATTGTTGATTAGTCACAATCACATTTATTGTTAAAAAGGGATGAATTTTTCCAGTTTGTTTATTTATAAAATACATTTCGTCAACACACACACACACAATAGGAATGTTTTCACGGTTTTTTTATAACAACTGATGTTCTACAAAACCGATAATGTTCTTTTCATTGTAGTAATATGTAAGAAACTGTGTGAAAAACCTAAGAGACTGAGGTTAAAAAGGTGTCATACATATATGTATGACACTATGCCGCAAAGGGTTAAAGATATATGTAGTAAAGATATGTCACAAGACGAGCATGAAAAATAAACCGAAAATAGGGCTCTTAAAACGAGTGTTAGGTCAGAGAAACACATTCTCGATAAAAAATAAAACAAACGAGTCACAAAATATTAAAGGTTAAATATTTATTTGAGATCGTAAGAGAGAATTAAGAAGCTGGAAGAAGTATTTATTTTGTCGATGGTTTGACTGCTTATTCCCTGGAGATTATCAGTAGAGTTGATTTGTGAGTTTCGTTATCGATCGTTTCGGCGTGTTGAAGTTAGTAACAGTCTTTAACAGCACAGTAAGTATGTACATACATATAATGCATTCGCGACCGACCTACACTTGAAACAGCGGTAAATGCCCTTTATTCGCGTGTAACGGAGCTTTAAAATGGGTCGATAAATCATATTCAGACTAATGTCTGCATTGTAACAGACGAAGGCGCGCGCGTAGTAGCTCTCATAATGGAGATGGATGCAGGTCATTCAGCCTCGTTTGAAATGAAATTTTCAAACTATCACCTGATATTCGAATCATTTGGTTTATGCACCTCTTTACGTCGATCTCTCTCCTTCTTCCCCCTCCCCTCCCCCCTCTCCCCCTCACCCTCTCTCCTTCTCTGCTTTTTCTCCTTTTCTTTCGCCGTTAAAAGCACATCCTAAGTACGACATTGTTTTTAGCGTGCTGTTGCTGACGATCGATATATATCGTATCTGCTTTTTGCCCCAAACATTCTGTTCAATCTAAAAACTCCATTACAGAATCATATTAATAGGCGCAATATATTGCGAAAAGAAACAGAAGCGATGTCATAAAATTTTACGTTAGAGTATATTCTCATTTTATATTTATGCTTTATATTATTATATTGATAAAAATATTTGACGTTAATAACTCATAATTATAGAACGTCTCACATATTGCGTTAACAATATATAATATTAAACAAAGAATTTTTAGGACCGTAAATGTAATTACGCAACAAGTAGAGAATAAATGCTTTTAACGGTCAAGCTGGGTCTTAAGTGCTCAAATAATAATATCGAATATTTGAATCTTTTAGAATCAGTTGTTTTTTTTGCATAATTCATATTACAAAAAAAAAACACATAGATGAAATATTATTTTTACAATTATATATTGTAAAAATTAGAAAATTTTTATATAAGATAATTTGAAGATTTTTTGATATCCGAAATTTGGTTTACTTATTTTATATATGCACATTTTATTATTCATATGTTCCATCTGTTTTTAGCTTACAAACAATTCTTTAGAATTGATTGGACGCATCGCAATATTTTGTAAGAGTTCGATTGTTTTGTTGTTAAAAATTATATCGTTTATTCACAAGCGTAGTATGGCAGACTGTAAGTGTGCATATGCTTGCAATCGACTCTCTGCCGTGTTTGTAAATCCACTTAACCATTTTGCACCGTTAAATTGGAGCTGTCCAATGAAAGCACCGATATCGCGTTGCGTCATAATAAAACTCCGTAAAAGTGGCGCGAGCGAGAGGTCGCGCAAACATACACACACTGCATATTTCTACATCGTTGAGTCTGTTATATCATCGAGATGCGTTTGACAACAGCCGAATGTGTGTGGAAATAAATTTTACATAATTTTGCTCGGTGGCACAAGAAAATATTTGTTAAATTAATGTTGCTGGAGCGTCTCGCAGCACAATGTTATTTTTAAAATTATTCATCGTTACTTAAATTTCATGGTTCATAAAATAATATGATACGTAATACAGTTATTGAGTAATAACTAAAACATCTTTTCGAATAATAGTATTATAATGTAAAAAACAGCGTACTACGGGCGCGCGGGGATGCATAAAAAATACAAAGTATTCATATCAAAGTATCTACAACTTGAAAAAATAAGTGAATGCAAATAGCGATTTGAAAATCAACTATCGTGTTACATGATCTGCGAAAAAGCCTTGGATAAAATTTGCATCGAGAGAAGGTCGATATTCTCTTTTTATCTCTTTTTCTCTCTTTCCTTTTCTCTCAAACAAGTTGGAAAGTTGTTGAATGAGAAACGAAAGATGGCAGTTTCGAGAAATTCATTACAGTTGCAATTAATCATGATTACATTGTTGTACGTGTAACCACGTGTAACTGCAGCGAGCGTCACGCGTCATATTTCGAGATAGCCATCACATATGTATAATTCTATGCGCGTGTAGACGTATAGGTAAACTCCTGAAAGCTTCTTTGGCAAGACTTGTGATCCTGTACATAGATCCTGCTTACAAGTGAAACGTTGAAGTAATATGGTATATTACGCCTCTCGCATGAGTCTCATATCGCAACAGGGTGCTGTCAGTAGAAATTGAAACACGTTTTGGATAATAAACGAAGGTGGACATGAAATTCCAATATAATGAATTCCAAAATAGTGAATCTCTCGTATTTACGTTCTCGTATGTGTATATTGATTGAGAAAGCATTCGTCAAAAATATATTTTATGCAGCAGTTGTAAATAATACATATAGATACGCGAATTTCCATTTACTCATCGAGTATTTTATTTGAGAGCTTTTAAGAACTCTATAAACTCTCAGTATGGAAAATGGAAAACCGTATTGAAATATATTTATTGTAAGATTCTGGATTATCTATTCTGGGGTTATATAAAAAAATGTATTGCAAAATATTTGGCAATATTATACTCCTGATATTATACAATTTGAATGGCAACTCGCCAATGTCAATGTTGAAAAAATGACGATATGACTGAGAAGGAATTAAGTAACGATTATATTCTCTTATTTGACTGAAGAAAATATACATGGTTTTAAAAAAGTTTCTAACATTATATCAATATATTGACAATGGATTTGTGTAACAAATGTGTTTGTTGCAAACGTTACATGAAATTTTCAATAAACAGCTACAAATGTAGACGTCCAACACGGCAGCCAAGTTTCTGTTAAAAATATCTGCATGTATACACATATGCTGTACGTATAACGTATGCACATCTCTGCTACTCGCTTATGACAATACCGGCGCGTTATATGTGATCGGTTTCTCGTTGTACGACCAAATTCTGTCGTTTCAAAGACAAACGGCCTGTATGTTCCACGCGCGCTGTGCATAGAGAAAAGAACAAAGAAAAGAGGGAATGAGGACAACGGACGAGCGCGACACATCGGCCGAGTGTCAGGCGCACGTGAGATTGCCGTGCACATGAAGCGAACACTAGTCGATATCCAATCTGTATGAAAAAGAAGACTAGGAGAAGAAGCGGAAGTAGAGAGCGGTTCTCGATGGTGAAGAGAACGAAGAGATAGGTCCACCCGTGGTTACCAAAATATCGCAGGGTTGTGTTGACTGAGGGTGAGCGGAATATCAGGCCAATTTTGCTATCAGAATTTAAAATGTTTTCATGAATAAAAGTCGGCTAGAGAACCGAGGACAGAGAGAGAGAGAGAGAGAGAGAGAGCACGGTGTGGTGTCCTGGACCGACCGCGAACAGCTTGGTGAGACAGTAGGTCTCACGAATCGACGATGAAACATACGCCCGCGCCGCGTCGCGTAAATCTAACATGACCATAATGTTGGCCTACACTATGCACGCAGATGCGCAGTGGTATAACTTTCAAATATGAACGCAGATGCAATTTCGTGAGGTTTTTATCCGTCCGACAGTATAACGAGATGATGCATGCAGCTGCAATGAATAAAAAAGTTTTGGGATTACACGCCATTCGTATCCGAATCGGAATGGAAATAAATCATTGTTATCTGGAATTGTAAATGTATTAGTTATATGTAGTAAATATTTAACACTTACAACTAATTTATTTGACATTTTTCTTTTTTTATTATTTTACACGTTTTTATCAATTTTTAAGAGAATCTTTTCATTTCTTTATACATATATGTAGAAGGCTGTATACACGTGCAAAACGTTATGCAAAATTTTATTGATATAAGGGTCACAATTGGGAATCCGCGGCAGTAGCGGAAGTTTATGATTTAAAATATCAGTACCCGTTTTTTATCCGTAAAAAGAATAATTTTTAGGAATACGATTTGTGTGCTATTCGTACGATTACTACTACGGATCGCGTACCTATATCGATCACATTAGAGGGATGAGTTTACCGTTACGGAAAAGTCAATTTTAATTATAAGCGTCATTAAGAACCATACACTGTAAAAAGTGTAATATTTAAAATGTTTAAAACATCTTTGCAAAACAAAAGTTTAATAAAAAAAATATTTCAATTTTAAACGTTTTAGGCTGGATTGTTCCACCTTTTGTTAAACTTCAGTTCGCTGTCTTACTCTCTTATGCTCTTACTCTTTTACTCTTAGTGTTTTTAACTCTTAGTGTTTTAAATCCAAATACATAGTGTTTTGTCTATTAAAAAGTTTAAAACTAAAACATTTTTAAGTGTTTAAAAAACAGAGACGAGAATAAAATATTTTTATATCTTAAAATTAAACACTTCTTTTACGAGGGTAATTAACTATTTTCATACATATTTTTCTGATTGAGATATTTTCATAGATTGCTTATTTTCACTGGAAGACCATGCCCTTTTATACACGTTGTTTCAATAAAGTGAGGGCCCGTCGAAGCGATGACGAGCTCGTTGGACCGTTTCATTTGGCTTTGAATATCGACTTTATGGGTGACCGCGAACGTTTCACAGGTGTACATAGAAATACCAGTCCGTTGTGGAATTAACAATAGATATTAACGTTTCGAAATGCATACTGAACTTCGTCTTTGTATTATAAATTTACATATAATTTAGTGTGATCGGTAAAGTATTTGAGATTTGTTTGATTATTGTAGATTTAATCTCAATAATTTAATCTTGACTGAAGTAATAAATTAAGAGATAATTTAAAAATTATATTTCCATTATATATATGTATATATATATAT
>NW_017299966.1:268939-284036 GCF_001594075.2 Trachymyrmex cornetzi
CACACACACACACACACACACACACACACACACACACACACACACACACACACACACACACACACACACACACACACACAAGTTCTCTCTCTGGCTCTGTTTTTATATACATTTAATTAGACAATTTCCTTCTTTGTAATAGAAAAAATTTAATTAGTGATAAATTGAAAATTTTTGAATTATTTTATTTTATTCTACAGTAATATATATATCTGGACATTTTAATAAAATACGTGCAATGTAAAAGAAAGAGAATCCCCGATTTTTGAAATTTTTCTTATTTACACAAAGAGCCAGAGAGATCTACTGCGTAGACCTTTCAGCTACTTTATCTCGGCTCAGTCAGTCTGTTTTTCCAACCTTAAACTTTGCTATTCCGAAACTGGGTGCACGATGATCTTTATGGACTGTGATTTTTCAACTTCGCCATTTTTATGATAATATAAACAAGTTTGTTTAAATTTCAACTGATCAGTGTATTTAATGTATACAAATAAATGTGATTGTTTAATCATGATTTTTCATTGCTTAATATATGTATTAAATAACGCTTTTTCAAATTAAATCTTAACGAATGTAATCTATAAAAAGTGTATAATACATTTTATATATGTTTAACGCAGAGATAATATAGTATTTTTTAACAGTCATACATAAATCATCGACATATCGATAATAAAAAATTAAATTGCGAATTTAGTATTAGAAAGATTTTAATGCACAGCTTTGACATCTTTCAACAATGATTTACCTTTTTGACGTTCAAATTGATCAAATTGCAAAAACACATTGGCTATTCGAGATAATTGCGAAAGCTTCACACATGAATCAAGAATTATTTTATTGTAACTCTGTGCATTGAACACATCATCGCATTTTGAATTATTGATGGTTTTTTCTACTTTGAATTAATGTGATTTTATATTATTAAGGGACATAAATTGAAAAAAGTATACCGTGTATTTTGCTAACGTAATCTTTGATGATTAACAAATGGGCAATAATAGGTCGATATTGTCGTCAAGTTTTGCAACTTTTATTGGCAAAAGTGACGAATATCGATAGATTTAATCGATGTTCTCTGTCTCGTTTGATTCTTCACCTTATTCGATTTTTTTTTGCGATTCGTCCGTCATGTATGCAACTGCATCACTTAATATTGAGTTGCTTTTTTTATGTAAATAAGTATATTTATGTACATCATAGCATGTTATACCGCGGTAGATTGTAAAAAGTTCATCGACATTCAAAACCTTTTTTCTGTATCAATGCCTGTATGGTATCTACATTGAAAATTGATATCTTTTATTAATAATTTTCCATTGTAGATACAGTTTTTTTTCGAAAGATTGTGTCATTAAAGTGAACTTTTTGCCTTGAGATTTTTATTGTATAGTATAGAATACTTTCCGATTTGTATGATAGAATACAGAATTGTTAGAGAATGATTTTAATTTTAATAATTCCCCTCAATTGCAATCTGCGAAAATCTGTTTTCAAATTAGAGACTATAAAGAAGTAATTTTTGCGATTAAAGTATTTTTCCATCGTAAGTCTTTTTTTCTGCATCAGGTAGTATATAATAAATATACCATCTTATGGGAGGGAACATTGTAAATGCAAAACAAAGATATTCATTATTTAATTAATTAGCACGTAATAAATAATAAGAATTACTAATAAATTATGCATGTGTTATGTGTTTACATATAAAAGCTATATTCTGTATGTAAATGGATATATCAGAGTACTGTATACACTATTAATTAATTAATTTCGCATTTTGCATTGTATCCGTAAACGTCGTTGTTTGATAAACGACGTTATGTTTTAAACATCGATATTCTGTATTATAATTATTCATTATCTTATGTAAACGCAATTACATTACTTATTAGAAACCCTACTTGAATTGTTATATTACAATATACGATAAAAACGTATATAAAATGTCATTGTATAACGTATGGTAGTAATTTTAAATATTTAGTGCAATTTATATACTTGACTATTGTTTGCATCATATTGTATTGCATAGTTTACGGATACAATTATGTACTTCACGTGTTTTAAAATAAAATGTGGAGAAATGTAGAAATACATAGATTATCAGGTAACTGTAATATGTTAAAGAGTTACAAAGAAAACTTAAGTTAAAACAGTAAGTCATAAGCATTAAGCAAATAAACATTTTGTATTTGTTATGTTTTTCTATGTGTTATGGCCTTTAAAGTACAGAATTCTTTTGCTTATATGATTAGACAATATATATCTTACGAAATACATTATTATTTTTTGTTTTGTATAGATTTGCAGATCTTTGTTAAAATATAATTGTCACTTTTGATACTTAGTTAACATGTAATTGTCACTGTTTGTTGTAAATTATAATTACATACACTTTTTATTTTTTGGTAATAAGATCATTATTTTTTGCTGTAAATAATTTTTATTATTACAAATTTATTTTCCTAACTTCGCTTTGAAACAGTATAGACGCGTTACGTATGGTCTATGAAGGACTTCAGGGTACGTTCTTTAGGTTAAACTATGTCGACACCGACATACTATTCAAAGTTTAACTATCGTCTAGTTGCATTGTGAGGAACAACTCCAGACAATGCGTTCACTTGCCAAATATTCGGCAAGGCGAGCCTCAACGCGCCTTCACAAGTTTCACATTTCATATTCAGTAGCATAAGAGAATACAATGTTTGCATCATCGGTGCTAAAGAAAGGATCGATCATGATATTATGTTAGTTAGTATGCACGATCATATATGAGATACATAGTAAATAATTCATATTGTTTCCTATCTTATACGTGATAAAAAATATAATATTTGGTCCACAATAATTTAATTGCAACAAAAATTCTTAATTAGGAATATTAATTTTGCTTATTATGAGATTCACTATTATGAGAAGATGAGGATAATTTAACTGCAACAAAAATTCTTAATAATATTACATCTTCCTACATAAATCTATACTAAACTTTTATCGTTGTATCACTGTCAATTTAAAATATATTTAGAGAGAGAAAAAGAAAGGGGGAAGGGGAGAGAATTATTTCTTTTTCGGTAATTAATTGCATTTCTTTCAATATGCCAATTTATAAATCTTTAAATTAATATGTATTAGTTTTGAAACGGTATAGTTACCCCAATTAAATTGTCTCGGATCCAATTAATGGACATCAATGAGAATATAATAGCTAATAGAGAAATTAATTTATTTATACACATTTATGTGACTTATTGCTTATTTATTCAAGGTGACATGTTATCATTATATTTTAATAAATTTTCTATCCGTTTGGATATTAGAATTTATATTATCTAACAATTTATTACTACGAATATAAAAAAATATCAATGCTTTATATTCTCAAAATAATGTTTTTGTTTTTCAATTATCAATGTTACATCTCAAATATCCACAATAATTAAAAAGAAAACTTTAAAAGAGAAGAGCCTGTCAGTGCCAATCTCTTGGCGTTCCAGCATTTTAATATTTTGAAGAAACCAAGAAACTTTGTGCATTGTATACTTGCATCATTGTGTTTTGACAAGCTCAAAGAAAAAATTTAATTACATCAAGTTCAAGTTGAGAAGAGCCGAATATTTTTGTATTTACAAAAAATGATAATACTAACGGTCAGAGACGGCGTGTCCTCAAGTAAAATCCTAATTAACAGAATTCATTGTAACCAAGCTTTTGCGTATTTTAACAAACGTTTTGAGTTGGGGCGGTAACGTTCGGTATGAAGCTCCAAATCGCGAAAGTTTGTACGAAACATTCCGAACGTTACGATCCTAAGTACCGTGTAATGGAATTAAATGGGCCCAACGGATCCACCGCTAACATTAGTTCTATAATTTATTCCTCGGTTGAAACACTGAAAGTTTATTATTTCAATGTTCCACAACATGTTATAAGTAACCAATATCATTTAACAGGAAATTATAATTAAGAAAAAGCATGGTATTTCGAAGATGTTTATTATCATATTTTATATTACTTCCTTCATACAACAGTAACCGTGAAAAATGTGAAATATATTGAGATATAGTAAATTTATGGCTATGATAGAGAGTTTATATTCACGTGATAACAGTTAATGATAGAATCTTACAATCATTTCGACACAATTTTAATAGGTATCAAAATGTCGAGGGGCATAACAGTTTTTAAATATAATAAGAAAAGTTTAAAGGGCTGATCAATTAAACTGTCCGAAATTCGCACGTTCAAGCGTAGTAGTGAAGGCGTTTTCGAATGTGATTTTATTTTTCATGTTAATATAATTTCGTACACAACTAAAATTATTACAGCTTCAATATTTAAACATTATAAATATCGACGTTATAATAGTTTTAGATGTATGTAAAATTATATCATGAAAAATAAGATTACTTATATTTGCGAACATACACATAGTAAAGTGCTAAAAAGAATGTAGGACAATCTTCAGAAATGTTTACTGTACAGGTCCCGAATTTAAATTGCCAAACTTCGGGAGCGTGTAGGGGATCGATAAACTAAGAAAAAAAGTCCTTTAGAGATATACTTGTTTTTGCTTCGCTTTGAAGAAAATTGCAAAAAAAAAGACAAACCTTAATTTTCATTTTTGACTTTACTTATTTATTACTTATTAATTCACTCTTATTTATTCACGTTGTCACTTGCTTAATGTAGATATTGTTCAAAATGTTGGCCTCTTGCAGCAATGCACGCATTGTATCTTGTACAGACAAACAGTGTTGCAGCCAAACACTAATCTGGTCAACGTATTGACTCGTCGGTTCGGTACTCTCCTGTCTGGAAATTGGTACGCATACTCTCGCACTGCCTCTGAAGCATTATCGCTTAAGTCGTACACATTAACGTAAACAATAATATTCCGCTTTGAAAACATATTCTAAAATTACCTTTTTTTTACGATTTTCTTCGAAAAGGAGCAAAAACGAATATATCTCTAAAGGACTTTTCTTCTTAGTTTATCGCATATTCCTTATGCGCTCCCAAAGTTTGGCCATTTTAATTCGAGACACTCTGTATATAAAAGTTTAATATATATATTGACAAAATAAGGAGGAAAATCAGAAAAACAAAAACAAAAAGAAGAAACAAACTTAAATAAATCGTTTGACATTAACTCAATCTAAAATACAGCTTTGTTTATCTGAATTAGACATCTGAATTAGAACAATTGGAAAATTCCAGTTTTTATAAAAATAAAAACAAGATCTGTTTTTAACTTCCTTCCGGCGCCTCATTCGAATACGAAGATAGGATCTGGGTCGCAGCCGCTGCATCCTAAAGTATCTACTGTTTTGATAAGATTCAATATGATGTCATTACTCCACCGACCACCGTCGAAAAGTTGATTTTTCTTAAGAATTCCAAATCACGTTTTTTATGTAACACGTTCGTCTTTGCTTAGTAAAAGCAGTGTTACTACTATCTATTACAACAAACTTTAATCTGCATACCGACATTTATTTTGACGAAGTTTCCTATTATAGCTTGTAGCTATAGTTGCATGTTTTGGGCTGCGTTCCTAAACGTTACCCGAGTGCCTCCATATATCGTTTTATTCTTGTTGCTCACCCAATATTAAACAAGAATAAGATAATACACGGGGACAGTAACGTTTCCGAACGCAGCCCTGTATATATCGATTTATAATCGGCGTATGGTTATTTGATTATTGTTATAGAAATTGATTTTGAATTTTCTTAAATCGAAAAATATTGTATATATTTATTTTGTATTATGTATACATATATATCGAATGATCGTTATTTATTTTCGTGATTTAATTTTTTCCCTTTGATCTCTATCTATTTTCGGGACTAAAAATTAATTCAAGAACGTCAATAACCAATATGAAATCAGTTGTTTTAAGTAAATTATTCATGGCAAGTATATGAGTTATATTCAACAATTTGTTGAGATATCCGAAAATACTCTCTAAGATATATTAATGGGGGTATATAATCAGGAAAAGGCTCTCACGAGCTTGTCAACCGGAAGCAGATTGTCGACATCTGTATTGGATTATTGATTTTACCACGCGGCTCGTTCTACACTGATGTTTCCTCGGTATCGTTCCCTGTATCGACATCCCGGCCGTCTTCCATAATGTACAATATTGGTGATATCCATACTGACAACCGGAGCCGGGGATTATCGTTGCGTTACGAATAAACCTGTCTTGTCAACAATGAAGACTCAGCCTTTAATACCAATGATGCGATCGTCGGTATATTGATCCCGTATTTTGAATTAGTTGCGCTTGGTAGAGAAACTAATTGCGAAACTTATGCTTTGTAATCCGTATCCAAGCCCATTTAATTGTCATCCATACATGAATGCAAAATATTGGCAGTGAGATAGAGTCACACGAAGAAGGGTTTCAGAAACCTTAGTTGAAATATTGCATTTCCATTTTATTTCATACGTGCCATCTCTATTTCGAGTGCTTTTCAATTTATTTATTTATTTTTGTCTCTCTCTTTCTTCTTTTCTCTTCATTTAAAAGTTTTTATTGATATTTTTTTGTAAAATAATGAATATCAGAGTTTAAAAAATCTCTTCATATTTATGACAACTAAAAAATATTGATTACTCCATGAGACTCATTGTGATTAAATCCAAAAGATTTCACAATATATGTATAAAGAATTTAAAAGATAAATAAAAAACCATTTCCACAGCAATTTGTTATTTGAGAAGGTCTATGCTATTCGGCTAACTTTTCTTTCGCTTCTTGTAATATAGTGCAAAACAACAAATATTTTTAAACGTTGAAATTTAAACTTTATCATCAATATCGTCATTACTGTAACAAATAGGTACTACGAGTAAAATAAAACGGCTAATTCAATTTAACGTATTAAAAGAACCAAAGAGTTCTGTCTTGGATTCCCAAGACTTGTATTTATAATTATTTCTGCTGAAGAATTCAATTATCTGGACATTTGGATAGTTTGATAAATAGATAGACAAAAAATTAGCTTAACATTCGTTTTTTACACTGCGATATTTCAATCGCAAATTAATTAAAAAATTTATATGTTTATTTTAAAATTAAGTCTCGCGGTTTGACAATTGATTTTTAAGAGACGATAATATATGTACATACTTTCAAGCTTACTTAATTTTAATCTGTATTAGAACTTAATATAGAATTTTATTCGTATATAATTTTATTTATAAAGTAAAAAATACTCGAAGACTCAGAATTACACATATATTAAAATACACATATATTAAAATACACAAAAATAAATAGGCGATAAAGTATAAAGTTATAAATAGAGTTCTGTTCTAGAATCTGACGCGAAAGTCTATAAAACAACCTTCAATTTTCGAATTTTATAACATTTTTCAATATATCTATTTCATAACACGTTAAACATTTCGTGGTGACAATAAATCGGTCCATGCATGTACGGCTTTGGCATTTATTCGTATTTTGCCTACCTATAAGTGCAGTGATATAGGCAAGATGGTCGCGCTACCGTCCACGCAGTGAGACTTGAGACTGACTGGCGAATGGACTTGTAGTTTGATAACGTACGGTCTGTAATGTAACGAGGTTACCACGTGTTGTGTTGTCATTTGCATTGCGAGATTCGAGTCGGTATAAGGTAGCGACGCGGGCTATTCCATATGTCACCGCGCTACTCATCGGAATATGATCGAGCCAACTATCACGTCAGATGTCAAATCAAACGTGATTATATATCTTCTACAATTAACTGACTATTAATTACAAGTATAATCTATAAAATTTGCTCATCTTATTTTAACAGTTATCTTCTCGATAGATATTTGCTATTTTGAAAGAAATGATAGGCGTATATTTTTATTATAGAGTTAAAGATGTATTGTTATGATACAGGATGACCATTAGGATTGTGTTGAAAGTAAATTGTTATATCTTTCGTTTCAGTAATCGTTTTTATTATTAGGGTCGAGTATTTAAGACTTGTCAATTTCATTTGAGCTATTATACATGTGAATTTTTGAGTGTCAGCATAAATGCATTATTATAAGGAAAGATGCATGTTTTTCATTGAGTGCTTCTGCAGTAGAGGCAAAACTGTACAGAAGCATATTATAGATTTCGTAGAAAATTTAGAAAATTTAGATCCAAAAAAAATTTTAAGCGAAAGTACATTTACAAGGAAAACATCGCAAAATGTCAAATTCTGATTGTATAAAACTTTGTTTACATGTAGATAGAGAGATGAATTTAGAAAATATTAGTTTCGAAAATATTAGTATGGTGGAAAACGGTTCAAAGAGTGCATTCATTTTTATTTAGCTAAATCGGTTTTTTCATTATAAACTCAAAAACTATTCAAGATGTCAAAAAATGTTTTATATAAAAATTTTATAACAAATTCGCTCACGCATTAATAATAGTTTTAAAAAATAATATTTTCAGAAAAATTCTTAAAAAATTTTTAAACTCCTTTTCTTCGATGATTCATGTTGACATTTATACATTGGCTTATACAATTATTCAAATAAAATTGACGAGTCTCAAATACTCGACTCGAATCAGAAAAACAATCGTCGAAACAGAGAAGAAAAAATATAACGGTTTACTTTCAACATAATCCTAATAATTGTCTTGTATTAGTAAATTAAACGTTGCTTACAGAATATCGTGCTTATGAACTATTTAATTCATTTTCTCAACAGCGACTTTTTATCAAACGTATAATAACGTAAAAATGTCCTCAATCTAAATAATCGTCGATGCACTGTGTGTAATAAGAATTTGGCAGTGACGAATTTACTTGTACGTAAGAGACATAAATCTATAACGTATAGTTCTCGTATTATGGAGCAAGCTTGCATTCGTGTGTGCGCACCATCGTGTCGCAGCAATTATATAGAATACCATCGTGTCGCGTTTGAGCGCGTAATTTCCTAATTGCGGCTCTGAAATCGATCGATCTGATGATTTGATCAAATCACGTGCGATTGAGATGTTTCAACGTCAACGAGCATTTAACGTAATGACGTTAATCATTCTTTTCTTACGCGGGAATGACTTACATTTGATTCTTCCTTATTTGAGGATAACGGAACTTGGTAAATCAAAGTACTAAATACCTAATCAAGCGACGCGGTAGCGTCGCGATGTCAAATGCATAAAAATACAAAATGGCCGCTTGATCACTTCACGTATGAACATTATTGCGTATATGTTCATGCCGCTGCCAAATTCGCGACTCTAGCTTTATCTGGAATTTTAAATAAATTTTAGATTAAAATTACTCAGAAACTAAAACCGCAATCAAAAATTCAAAAACACTTTTATTATATAATGTCATCGGTATCGGATGCCGCGGCCGGTTCGACGGCGACGACGCCGGGAGTCGGTGATGTTGTTTTCAAAAATTTACAAAAATTAGTGAAATCCCTAAAAAAACCTCTTTAAAAAGAAAAATGTATAGTATTGTACTAAGTATACATATATACATATATACAAATATATATATATATATATATATATTTGATATTTAGAATTTTGGTTTACAATTAGTACAATAACTGATGCGGGTCTGTTTTGTAGAACGAGTCGGATTAAATAGAATGGTTTGCGCCAGAAAACATCTGGTACATCTTTCCATAATTCTGTTTTTATAACGTTATTATGCATAAAAAGCGGTATCGCGTATTCTAGTGGCAAGCCGCATGAGATGGTTAACGTACCCTTGGGTCTCATGTTGCGCCGTCTTGTCCGCTTACGTAAATATTTGGGGTGTAATATTGCTAAGCTATCTCAATGTGTGTGGGTGTGAGACTGGAAAGATATTTTATATTCGGGAGCGCGAGATATTACGACACCCTTTATAAATCCGCGATTTTAACGAGTTGACACTGTTGACAGGCGATAAAAACAGAAATTGTCGATGGGACCAAAATCGTCGATAGAATTTTTCATACCTACGGTTAGGAAATGCCATATTAGGATTGCATGAAAACACACATTATGTGTTTTCCGGAACTGTGAGATTCCAGGAGAGAATTCTGGAGGAGAGAACATAGGAGGGAAAAAGAGCGTCTCGCTCTTGGCATATTAATATTCATGTGCGAGTTGTGTATTTTTATGCGTTGAAAACATAAGCAAGTAACTCATATTCGCAATATCGCATACAATTAAAACTACTGCGTTTGCAATGTGTCACCTCCGTGACAACGGCAATGTGAGATACTCCGGGGGATATAACACCGGTGCATTCTATATAACAGCACCGAGACAACAAAAAATGTCGTAAATTTTATCGCACATTTCTGAATGTTATTTATTTCGCTTGTTCCATTGAATCTTTCTTTTCGCGGTGAGTTATTTTGTGGCTATTTTGTTCGGTTCTTCGTAACTGAAAATAATCTTTTTTTCTCATAATTTCTTTCGCGATCGGCATATAGAGGGTGATAATTGCGTTTAGTTCTTTATTGAAATTGTAATCGGTAGCCTCTTCGAAGCGTCATAACCATAACGTTTCTTCGGTATGCCCAGGAAATCGGTATGCTCAAGAGCGTTTAAAGTTTACTTTCGAGATATCATCGATTGCACGAAGCAACGCTTTGGAATATGATATGCTTTGCGATGCAGGTTACCAATCAAGTGCACCGAAACTTTAAACTTTTTGCATAAAGGCGCCACATCGCCTTTAGCGCGAGTCTCGACTCTTTCATCTTTTGCTCCATAAAGTCTTTTACGTTATTCTGGTCTAGCAAGAGCGTAAATAATGCTTACACTAAGAATACATTCGTGAAATATACCATTGCCACTTGTTGACTCGTTCGCGCGTTATGTTGTGTGCGACACGTTAATAATAGCGTGGCAAAAGAGAGACAACGCGCTTCCGCGTTCGTCTCTCTTTTGCCACGAGTGGCAACCCTTAGGGAATTACTTTTCTCTTTTCGTCGGGTAAACTTGGAGAAAGGCTTTTCGTTCGTATCCACTTTTGAGTCGATTTTTATATCCATACAACAATCCAGGCACGCGATGAAGAAGCACACGCAAGAAAAAATACCAGCAACACCATGCATCCGACCATTAATCACCGTGAAATATTCCGACGCGACGGAGAGCAGGCTGAGCAGGTTACCTCTCTGCTCACTCTCCCTCTGCCTTTGTTTGGCCCGCTCGGAATTGTATTGTACATCTTGTACGATGTAAGTAAGTAAGTAAGTAGTACGAGGAATTGCAGTTTGTCTCGGATGAGTTGCCTGCATGTAGGTAGTTACGATAGGCGGTCGACGAGGGTATCTGCATATACCGCGGGAACAGTGTTCCCCATCGCCCGGGGCTAAGCTACATCGACCAACGCAGTAGTCTAATCACGATGCTCCAATTACAGATCAACAAAGTATTAATTGGACGTTGCAGCATACATCGTGAACATTGTAAGTGTATTTGTGTTCGCCGTACTGACTTTGCGTTCCGTTCCGCCATACTGACTTTGCCGTGTCTACGGTAATCTTCAAACTTGAAATGATAAGCTTGCGCAATATATTATAATATGTAACATATATTATAAGAGGATACTTTGAATTGGAGTAAAAAAGACAAAGTGTATGTGTTTTTTAAACAAACTTGCTTGTCGTTTCTTTTGACGATTCGTGAGATAATCGGAAGATCATCACGAGAAAAATGTCAAGTATTATTGTGACTACATTACGTATACTCGTATTTTAATGCCATAAAATTTATTGAACTTTTTCACATCTTTGTCGATTTTTTCAGTTTACATTATTCTTCTCTGTACTAGTAGATTATTCATATTTTTATATAGGATTTTTGAGTTTGTCGTCTGCCAATATTAGCTCTTTGCATGATGGAAAGGATAAACATTTACTTCATTTCGTGTGGCGATGGTAACGATGCAGAATTAAATCTTGTGAAATCTTTTTGTGCTTACAAATTTAATCGAAGAGAAGATGATAAGTTTAGAAAATTTTTTAAATTTATTATAAAATTTACTTTTCTTTATTTCAAACAATTAACCTGTGTAACATATTATTCAAAGTTTCATGATCTTATTAAAATTCTCTTCAAGAATCTTAAATACAATATTAAGAAATTTAAATTTCTAGTATTGATTGTGTTTCTTAAATACAATTTTACATAATTTATGACTCTGTGGATTTTACATTATGACTAAGATTATATATTATCTATTATTGAATTATATTTTTTTTTTACATATTGGTGAGTGTTCTACCGAGGTGACGTATTTGCTTGCTTTTTATTTGATGTGAATTTACAAAATTTATAATTTTATTAGAACGATTATGAAATTCTGTTCAATCGGCCTTTCAACCTTTTGGTAACATCTTTATATTAAGTAAATATCTGCAGAGGGTCTAATTCAAAGACCGAAACATGTAATATTTCAATTATAATTGTTTAGAATACAGTATGCAATATTTCGCTTTTTAATATATAATTTAATTTGTTTTTGACCCTTATATGCCCTATTATTAAATTGCTTTCGGAAGAATCTTAAAATTTGTTTGTTTAGAAATTAGTTTTTATAAGAAAAAAGAAACTTGCATTACTATCTATCGTAGAAGCCTTTTACACTGCTTCGATGTAAGAAGATCGTTATGCAAACGCTTGCACCTCGGCAATTTCTGAAGTGGAAACTTGCCTCGCTATATTTGCCTCGGCGCGGTGTTGAAGTGCGCGCAGTTTCCTCTTCAGAAACACTCTTCATTGTCGCTATAAACTTAAACGTCATGATCAACTTTGGAGGTTCTACGTCTTTCAAAGTTTCTCGACGCTTTTCGGCACCTCATATGCTTGGCGACGTTGGGTATCAAACGCATATAGTAGAAATTGCAATAGTGAAAATTGTTAGATTGAATAATTCATGATTTCAAAATTTTAATTTTTAATAGATGTTTTTATAGCTTCGAAAGATACATATTATTATGTATAACTTTCTTTTTCTATCATTTTCTAGTTTTTACTTTCAATTCTTTTAATTATTACCAAACATTAAGAGTGATTTAGAAGAGATATTGCCTACATGTCTTCACGCGCGCACGCGTTTTACAGATTTTATTTTTAGAAGGCATTCTTAAAAAAAGAAATAGTTGAGAATCATTATATTTCACTGTAAAACATCCAAATTCTTTTTGAAATACGTACGTGAAGATTTTTTCGCGCTGAACACGATGCTGTCGGCAGAATTTTAATAGTACGTTAGGATTTTGAGTAAATTGAGATAAAGTGGATAAAAAATAGCATTTTTTGCGTAGCACATCAAGGATTTAGTAAATTTAAGTGATTTTGGCCCTAATTTACTAAATCTTGATTTGCTACGTAAAAAATACTATTTTTGATTCACTTTATCTCAATTTATTCAAAATCCTGACGTGCTACTCAAATTCTGCCAATGGCATCGTGTTTAGCGCGAAAAAATCTTCGGGATACATACTATGACACTTCTTGAAGAGAAAGAAAGAGATTTGTGTTTTTTTTATCAAACATTATTAATATTATTAATATTATAATGACTGATAATTTTATAATGTCATACTAGAAATAAGAAAAAAAAAAATGAATTTATGAAGTCGGTTTCAGACAAGGCAAGCGAAAGCGAACAAACATGAATAAACAACTGCTTCAATGAATGCAAGTACGACGCAACCGTTCACACTCATTAAAGTAATTTGTTTATTTGTGTTTATTTGCACTTATTTAGTTGATTTAGATTCGGTTTCATGATACATATTGTGTTACTGAACGTGTTACAAAATAGCAAAATGTACATAATTTTTTTAAATTTTGAAGTCAGCAATTTTATTCGCCTTCAAGAGTTTATAATACGAATGACGAAATTAACACAAAATTGTTAGTGTAATTTTTTCAAATCCTAGATATTTGAATTATCGATATAATAAATCTTTTATCCTTTTATTTTATCCTTATCAAGGGCACTTTTAGCCCTTTTGTGGGGCAGTTTCGGTTCAAAACCGTCCTTCTCTATTTACTCTGCAAACGACTTCCTTTTATATTCACGGTCCTCATGGATTAAATTTAAATTCAGTAAGCCCATTTGAATTCGCACCGACAGCGCTTTTCCGTAGTCGCACGACAATGTGTCGTGTTTCGATGCGTCCAATAGAGGCTTTATTGCCGATCTGTGGTGTGTATGTATTCCACGACCAGATTTCGAACCAATGCAATTTCCACGGCTACACGACACAGATAGTAATAATGAGTAAGAAAAACGTATAGAAATAAGTGGAGAACGACGGAAAGTGCCATGGCATAGAATGACGTTTTTGCGCGCATTAAAACAAAATTCACAATATTTCACGATACACCATTGTATTTTGCCTGAAAAAACAAACTTCACATTGCGAATGTAAATAATAAACTCTGCTATTAGTTTTCAAGTGAAATTTTGCATACAACACACACTCAGTCGACACAATCTGAAAGTAACATAACGTCATATAACACATAGTGTTATACGTAACAGTTATATTGTAGAGTCCGAAATTATAAAATTGACGTTATGTTACTTGTAATTTGTGTCGACTGGATATATAATTAACATACAATATAATAATTTATAAAAATTAATAATTATAAAATCTTTAGACATCTTATATAACATTTATAAAAATTGCGTGTTAATTTGTGTTAAGAGGTACCAATAAATAATTTAATGGTTTGAAGCTATTGATTCAAGTATAGATATAGAGACGTTTTCAATGTATAGAACAAGCTATTCACAATTCTAGCGGGTTTAGTCTATATACTTGATAGGTATATAGTGTTCTGCTTCAACTACGACGCGGGCTTTGAAAAGGAGCGTCTCGAAAGCAGTCACTCATGGCACTGTAAATAGATTCGCGTACATATTTGAAGTTTACATTTGTTGCTAGACCGATACAATACATTCTACATATAAAACATATTGCATGTGAGATCCAGTTCTCTTAGGGATTCATGCAGTTTTGAAACAAAAAACTACAGAGAGAGAGAGAGAGAGAGAGAGAGAGAGAGAGAGAGAGAGAGAGAGAGAGAGAGAGAGAGAGA
>NW_017299966.1:284057-285481 GCF_001594075.2 Trachymyrmex cornetzi
AGAGAGAGAGAGAGAGAGAGAGAGAGAGAGAGATTAATGTATTATTTTTTTTGCAATATATTTTTCTAATAATAAGAGTAGGTATATAACTATAATATTACCAATGCTATAACTATTGGCAAGAAATTAATTTACTTTTAAGTCGTCAAACTAAAAGTGCAATTATTGATTGTTCGAAAGTAAAATAACGATACTTTATTGAGCAATATTATAATATATTAAATATTTTGTGTGTGAATTTTGCGATATAATATCATAATATATTTCTTATAACTAGTCTACGTCACAAATGTTGAGAATTTCTCGATATTGTCGCTATTTCCACGTTAACATGGAATCTAAGTTTATCGTTGAATTTCTTCAGTCTAATCTCTATAGTGCACGCCGAGTTATCGCGATCGTCGTATCATACGTGGGGCGAACGAACGAGACTCGGACTTTATCTGCTCAATCCCGGTGCCGTCGTGCAACCGCCAGCCCTTCGTGAAGGGGTTAACCGAATCCATTAGATATTCCAGCCAATTACGCGGCGGAGAGTAGCGGTTCTATCCGGAAAGGAAGGAAGGAAGGAAGGAAGGCAAGCGTGATGCGCGCGCGGTCGAGAGATGGCAACCGAGCGAGTCAACATGGTGAGAAGCGAGAAAGGTGGTGTACCGCGTTGCAACGCTACAGACACTCGAATCAGCACTTGGCCAGTGTACCGCGCGTCTATGATTCATTTCAGAAAACTTGATATATTACAATAATAATATTCTAATAAAACCCAAATTAAAATTTGGATTAAAATTAAAATCGAAATCACGTTTAAACTTGATTAAATTAAAAATATTAAGTTAAGATTTGAAATAATAATAAAAAATCAAAACATTTTAACTTTAATAATTCTAATTAAAATGGAAATTCCAAAATGTCACTTCGATTTACTTATTATCAGAATTTAATTTTTCTAAGACTATTTGTAAACAATAAATTTTTAGACGATATTTTAAGTCAGATTTTTATCTGTGTCTCTCTCTCTCTCTCTCTCTCTCTCTCTCTCTCTCTCTCTCTCTCTCTAATGTCTCGGCGAACTGTCATTGACGAGAAATGCAGTAGCACTTTTAATCCTAGCTTACAGCAATCAAACCTGATACTGACCAACAGTGCGACTATAGACTCTATGAACCAATGTACTTTTGATATATTTCGATTTTTTTTCCTTATCTGTCATTTGGATCGTGAAAGATGATAGTTTCGTCAGTTTGTTTCATTGCGCATTCGATATTCTGAGATATCTGTCATTCTACATATATATTAGGTGTTAAACTTAATTCCTGCCGTTTTTCGTCTCCAAAATTGATTTGTTTCGAAGGGAAATACCTTAATCAAAATATTATTAATAAAGTATTATTAATTAGTAATAAAGTAGAAACTGGAAGAAATTA
>NW_017299966.1:286615-289236 GCF_001594075.2 Trachymyrmex cornetzi
GTATGTAGTCCCACAGAAACGCGCGCCGAAAAATTTCCGGTCTTGAAACGCTAACTCTACTAAACTACCGCAGTAATATCACGAGTTAAAATTGACTAGAGTTAAAATTGACGAATAGATATATATATAGGTAACATTATCTACTAATATAGTAGCTAATTTTTTTTCTTGTTTTCATAATAGTGATGTTAAGAGTAATTTTCTCTGTTGTGAAAAGTATCGACTTTGGCAAAAAAAAAAAGTAAAATATGGACTTTTACATTTAAATTGGGACGCGACAACGCTAACCGAAAACTATGTGAGAACTCTTGGGAAACTTTTCGTCTACTTTCATATAGTCACACAATTCTATCGCAGTTTTTATATTTTCGTATTTTCGTGATCGCGCGCACGGAGTTCTTTCTCTATACAATTTTTAAATTTTTATTTTTAAACTTGGTACACACACGTACACACACACACACACACACACACACACAGAAGTTAAACAGAAAACAATTAAAATAAACTAAATATGAAAAACATGCGATAATGACATTTATTTTTAAGTAAATGATCAGATATTGAGAGATATTGAACAGAATTGACTATTGTCCTATAATATTTAATAATGATACAATTTTCATTATTAGGAAATATTACGTGAAATGTGACCGACATGCGAATGATTAATATCGTATTTTTCACATATGCGTTATCTATAATGGATTTTGGCATTTAGCTTATTTGATATTTAATTTGATATATAAAAATAAATGTACTATTTCCGGTACTGTTAACTTTTTTCTTACTTTTAATGTATAATTAACATGAGTGACATTTACTTTACATATATAAATACTAAAAGTATGAAAAGATATTACATTTTTCATACACTAAATATGAATTAAATATCTGTTAATCACACATATCTCAAACAGGGAAAGATTACAGATATATTATGTAAAACGAAGATAGAAGTATGATTTCACACTGATATCTACTTTGAAAAATAATTAATACTTGGTGATGGATCACATAATCAATTGCTACTGCTATATACATTTCTAGAAAAAAATTAAGTAGTTTGGATTTCGAGAAGCGGTATATAGTACTATGTTTGTTTTATATGTATATAGTATCTATATAGTATATATATATAATATATGTATAGTATAGTACTACGTATTTTATTTTTTCGTTAATCTCTTGGTAGTCGATGCTATTTTTATTGCTATCCCTTCTCTTTAACGCGAAGCTACTTGAAAAAATAATACATATATAGAGGAAAAGAGTTCGAAAGTGTATCGTCAGTACATAATACCAAATGTATGCTGTACTAAGGTGAGTAGTGTTTCGAAGATTCAACTACAATTTCTCCCTGGAGTCGTAAAGTTTCGTTTCTGGAAACGGGAAGGCAAAGCACCACCTATATCTTCCTGCTTTTTTTAACACAAACTCCATCGGATATCCCCTCCCTTCTCTCTCTCTCTCTTTCTCTGTCTGTCTGTCTGTCTCTCTTTCTCTCTAGTTATTTACGAACTTTATTTATATAACACCATCATCCTGTTCATGCTACAACTTCGAATAGCGTTCCTCCGAAATGAAACATCCGGGTCTCAAAGGGTTAACGAGCGGCCAGCCGGCAACCGAGAGCTTTTCTCGCGCGATTGCACCACTTGTTCTTTGTTATTTGGTTATACCGATCAAAGCGCGGTTACTGGAAAATTTCACGTGGTTTATATCCGGCCGGAAAGTTTTGGCTGACGCTTACGTTTTCGCTGAAGGAACAGTTTTTAACTTACGATAGCATCAATGTAAGCTGTAAAGCGCTAAATGAATGTATTCTGACGCCGTTAAGACACCAGATCATTAGTATCATTACGATTACATGCATATATGCAGGGTTGTGCGCGTTACCTCAAAAAAGTAACGCGTTACCGTTACCGTTACTTCAAAAGTAACGATTCGTTACTTTTTAATTACTTTTTTTTATAATTCTAAAGTAAGTTATTAGATTTTAAAATTATATTAGCTGATAATATTAATTTAATACTAAAAGTGAAATAAATATTCAAACTTGAAATTCTCTACTAACTAGTTTGTATATAGAACAAGCTTTTCTCTATATTAAACTTATCTACAGTTTTACTAATTCTTTATTTTACTTAGATAATAATCGTTATTTTAATGTACTCATTTTTATAAGAATTTAGATTAAACATTGTTTTTAAACGTTAATGTTCCCTGGTGGAAATAAATCGACGAAATCTTTATCAATAGATTTCAGTATAATTTATAATGAAATGAGTCAATTGATAGAAATTTCAGCGATTTCAACGATTTATTTATTGTCCGTACCAAAAATTTACAGTATATATATGTAATGTGAATTATATATTTTCTGTTGAATAAAGTTCAGTAACACAGAGCTGTTGTTGACAAATATATATGTGTATTTAATTATACTCAGTAATAAACAAAATAGGCGTACAGAAAAAGAACTTAGAGATAATAAGGAAGAGGCAAACGTTGCGACACACAACGACGACAAGAAGTGCAACGAGCAAGTTTTGCAAGGCGTCGACAGATGTCGACATCAGTGTTTGTAAGTGTGTCTTGAATACATATATCTTCCAACA
>NW_017299966.1:293402-328402 GCF_001594075.2 Trachymyrmex cornetzi
AGTGCCTATTAGAACACAGTATAAGATACTAAGTACAAAATACTTTTTAAGAAATTAAAAATAAATTATATAAAAAAAGAAAATAATAGGGAACTGAAGTAACGGTAAAAGTAACGGCTAAATTCATTACCGTTACCGTTACAGACAGAAAAAAGTAACAATCGTTACTAAAAAAAAGTAACGAAAACGGTAACGGCGTTACAAGTAACGTGTTACTTCCCAACCCTGCATATATGAAATACAGAATTTCGCTAAGCTTGAACGGAAGATTAAGTTTTTTCCATGTGGATTAAAAAGTAGAAAAATCGATGCAGTCTGTAACATCTCATATCTTTCATAGAACGTACAATGTCCGTTTTTACCAATGTAGTTTAATTTTAATCTTAATTCAACTAACTCTTCGTCTTTTTCTAGTTCTAAGAATTTGAAAATAAAAGTAAATTAAACCAAGAGATTAAAGTTAATCTACATTGGTAGAAACGGATTAATGCCTATTTCTACCAATGCAATTTAACTTTAATCTTGGTTCAAGTAACTCTTCATCTTTTTCTAGTTTTCAGAATAAGAAAAAGATGAAGAGTAAGTTGAACCGAGATTAAAGTTAATCTACATTGGTAGAAACAGGCATAAAACGTATTTCATTGAGTCATCTTTTATCTATAAATCTTAGAGCTAATTAGAAACCAAGTTATTTGCTTACAATGAAAAAATAATAATTATTATAAACTACGTACGGACGTAATATAAGATATATAAATAATTGAAATTATGGAAAAATTCATAAATTAAAATTAATTTATATTAGATGTGTGACACTATGTACATTGTAAAAAGATATAGTTCTTTGTATATATTTTTAGTGCATGATTTATAATGAGCGCAGTATGTTAGAAATTAACAAAATCTATTAAAAGAAAGTTTTATTAATTCATATTCGTGGACAGCGATAAAAAATTGATTTTTGTAAATTAGTATTTTTATGTTAGAAACGTATTTCCTTGCTATAATTTTATATTATAGATAAATTTTATGTATTATTGAATTATAAAACTTCGAATTCGCTAATTTTAACAATTTTGTTTTGCTGTACATGTAACAGATTAATACGGTATATTTGTTTTATTAATGATTATCAATATTTCTCAATCATGGAGATAAATATACTATATATATTTTACGTAATATATATATATTATATATTTTAGAATGGAAAATACTATAATATGATGTGGTCACGTAAATGAGCAGCCATTAAGTTATCGTTCTTGTATAAAGGTAAATGCTTTTAAAAATGAGCAAACGCCACCGGAAAAATTCTTTTTGATATCACATATGTAACGACATCTCCAATTAACATGCTGTTCCGAGATGCGAGAGTTATGGTTTACCTTGCGATTTTACACCATCAGGTCTTTTATACCGTAATAAAGAATAATTATTTGGTCAAAATTCCACGCTAGCGCTGATGTGTGAGTTAATTAACGACGAATTAGAGCGAATAACACCTATGACACCGCTTGGAGCATACAATGGATCGTAAAGCTTACCCTTCACACGCTCGCAGCACGATCTTTTTTTTATAAGAACATTTTTACGTCCCGTTTATCGCTGCTGACGAACGAAACTTTTTACATGGCGCTTGTCACATAGATTATACGAAATTGTGCGATGCTAATAGTAACACGATTTAATTTGCCGAGGTGACGCAATATTTGTAAAATAAAAAGTTAAAAAGATGATTCGATTATATAACCGTCGTTATCGCGTAGTCCCACGCAAACATTTCCTAGTTTTGCAAATAATAACGTAATCCCGATGTTGCATCATTTAAGCCGGCAAAATCACAATGGCTCATTTATCTCTGTATAATTCCGTCGTAAAATGTACGTTTTAATGCAAACAAATTTTTTTGCAGTAGTTTCCATGGCAGGGAGATTTTGTCGAGAATGTAAAGTAATGATTTCTCTTCTCTCATCTCACGGAAAGAAGAGAATATAAGTTGATAGCATTAGGCCACAACGCGGAATGTGAGACAATGACAGTATATATTCTTTAGACAATGAATATTTACTATGTTGAAACTAAAGACGTTTATGCAAAGTGAATACACAAGGCGAAATTAAATTTAGTTAAAATAAATATAGTTGCAAAAATTAAATCTGAATTAAAAGAATGGTTAATCTTGTTTATGACATAATTTATTTTAATTTTTCAACTTTTCAGCGTATACAGATTTCGTTATGTATACAATATATTTTTCATCAAATTAGGATTAATATATAATAATAAACAAGGCTATGAGAGTCAATACTGCGTTAGAATTGCAGGAAATTAATTAATTATGTGTAAATTTTTATAAGTATTGACACATAATTAATTAATTTCCTGCAATTCTAACGCAGTATTGACTCTCATAGCCTTGTTTATTATTATATATTAATCCTAATTTGACATTTTTGAGAGTTCTATTTTTAATTTAATTATATTTTTCATCATATTTCTCTATTTTTTTTAAGTAGCATCATAAAGATTTTCTATTAAATTCTGATGTATGTATGTGTGTACATATGTATGTATGTATGTGGCATTATTGATAATATTATTATTTTTCTCTCTCTCTCTCTCTCTCTCTCATGTATCTATCTTATATGATTTTTTACTTCAACTAAGTGATATTTTATGAAATTTTAAAACGCTTCAGTTTTATGTTTTAAAAATGTTTAAATGTTTCAAATAATTAATATTCCATAAAGTTGCAACGTAGCATTTATAAAATCAGAAGAGATATTCAAATATTTACCTCCATATATCATTATAAATATTTTTATAATTGTCCCATAAAACTATTTGAATACGAAGATAAAATATCAATAAAAAGAATATAAATATTAATTAAACATTACAAATAAGAAATAAAAAATAATTGTAAATGATCTGCCAATATAATGTAGCAATTTGTGTCAATACTAACACTCTAAATTTCTTACAGTGAAATCTCACTCCAAGAAAATGAAAATACAACCACCCTTAAAAAAAAGTGAAAATATTTCACTTCTTAAAAAAGAGTGACAATTTTCACTCTTTTTAAATTGAATTTTTACTTCAAAGGAGTGAAACCTCATTTAAAAAAAATGAGATTTTACTCTAAAAAGAGTGAAGATCGTAATTTTTTTTCAAAAAATGAAATATTTTCACTTTTTTTCAAGGGTGGTTGCATTTTCACTCTCTTGGAGTGAGATTTCACTGCAAGAAATTTAGAGTGAATATAATGTAATCAAATATAAATATATAACTTCTAAAATAAATATCTTAAAAACGCGATAATATTTATTTTTAATAAATTTTTTGTTATTCTGATATTTTTGATATTTTAACACATTTCAAAACACGCATATTGTATGACCTCATACAATATGCGTGCGCTTAATTGATCATGCAATATGAACAACATGTAATACAGTTACAATAATTAGCGTCATTAATTAATATTACTCTTCATCAATTAATGATGCATTAACAAACTAACTTTACTCCCTACGTGCGAGGCGTACGATAGTGGCTATTGTTTGCGTTACTGCCTCGGATTAGCCTCGTTGCATTCGTGGAGAGTGGCGATAGTCACGGCGGAGATCGCAAGTTGTTTATACGCTGGGGTTAGATTTCAGTGCATTTGCTTTAGCTAAAATTCTGTTGGTTCTATGCGCAGTGATTTATTCTCTCTCTCTCTCTCTCTCTCTCTCTCGGTTCATTGAAATTTAAGCGAAAAGGGGAAACGGAAGCCGATCCTGAAGCCGCGCCATAGTAAGTCTTGGATTAAATCGGGATTATTCCACTTTGTGTAATCAAACGTCCGACTACATTAAGGAAAATGTTTTTCTTGTATACGCGCTACTATATATTATTTAAGCTTCACAGCTTGAGTAAAATTTCTGTTATGGATGCAGGCTATTGTCAGATTTACGATATTTGCTACATATGTATAATATTAATGCACTTTATATCTTTTTACGAAAGTTGTGGCTTGCCAAACGTGTCGAATCGATTTACGTTATATGTGACAGTAAAATAATAGACATCGTAAATTTGTGTACTATTACTATCTAAATATACGATATACACAGAGTGATATTTAAAAAAAATTTTATTTGCTACAGAAATGTTAATATTCAATACATATTATAATTTATGTTTAATATATGTTGTACAATATTTTATTTTCGAAGAAATTTTCATTGATCCAAAGAAATAATTTTTTTTAATACGCGAGCAAAGAAATATTTTTTTGAAATTAAGATTTTTTTTTCATTGTATTATATATCAAATCAGTATTAGAAATAAATCCTTAGCTCTTCTAGTATCTGACAAATAAGAATTCAGTACAAATAATGCATTTGTCTAATATTTTTATAAAACGTGTATTAATCTAAATTGTTATTAATACAAGATATAAGAATAACTGCATGAAACAATCATTATTTCAATATATTGCGAAGTGTCAGGAGAAAAGAGAATTAATTATTAGAGGAGTTTCTCGGAAGAAAATCGAGCAGACTCGTGTCAGCCTTTTCTCCTCGCACTGTAATCACAGCACGTTTTATCTGGAAAGGATAGACAGGTGAACAAAGACTGACCGACGTCTCCCGTCTAAAGCGGATCCCGAGAGTACATTCTCGTATCTCATCCCTTTCTTTTGCTGCGACGTTTTCTGTGTACTTCTGAGCATTCCATCTACTATCAATCGATCGTTTTAAGAGAGTAAGAGTAACCTATTCATCTTTTTCAACTTTAGTGTTATTGGTCTTTTAACATTTTCACTGTGTATCTCCTTCTTTTTTTATCAACTTATCTGAGTTGCTCTTCCTATTACTGATCTACAAACTTGTTGGTGTATGAATAATAAATTAGGATTTTCGAGGACTTTGAGAAGAACGCTATTAGAATTCATAGCCTATCCTCTAGTCGATAAATCTCTTCTCTACAATCAGCCTGTCACTTTACCGTCGAACTCTTGTGGTTTAATGCAAGCTCGACAAGCACCATCGGGTTCTCGTCGTGAAATGAGCCATGAGAAAATTGGAAATACTATAATGTCTTCTTACAAATGAACAATCGACAAATTGAAACGTAACGGTGATATAAATGACAAAAGCGATGAAATATAGTTCCAATGCTATATATCATTGTTTTACATTGGTTTTACGATAAAAACAAAAGGATTCGCTACGTTTTTCATGAAGTTTATAAATTACTATTATTTTGATATATAATAAAACATACATTTTTATGAAAGAGGTTATGAAAAATAACAACAAAAATAGGAGTTAATGATTTTATAAGTGAAAAATAAAATGTATTCCTGCATATGTGTACATTTGTAGTAATTTATATTGAAATATATATATCCCCTTCAATCGATAATTTTATTTATATTTTGTGATATATTAGAATTTATATAAATGACAAATTTGAAATAAAATAATAATTTTGAGTGCGTATTTTAAAAAAAACACATCTTTTCGGGAAAATGTAAAAACAGATTAAAAAATCTGTCTGAAATTTGGAATACATTTCTATTTATCTTTTATAATAAAATGCTATTATATCTTTCTTTTCTCTTTTTAAGCAGTCATTATTTATTACAATTAAATATTAATTGTTGTACGCTTCAAAGAAATGTTCATTTTATATAATTAATCAACATTATCTGTGCGCCATCAGTTTGAAAAAGATTGTTGGTATGAGAAGTAAGGAAGTCTTAGTTCACTAATGCAGCTTGTTTCAGGTCAAGTAACTCTGAAAACCTACAATTTGCTCACCAAGAGTCATGTCGTTTCGACACGAGCGTGTCGAGAATCTTCAAGGCACTCGCGGTTCAACGCCTACCGCGAATTCCCTGCCTAATAAAATGTTCCATGTATAGAACAAGTTATATAGATGAAATTCACACGAATGACGCGAACAATGCTGTATTGTCGACTAATTAGACGATGACTTATTAAGGAATAACACGTTGACGAGACTGTCATCGAATACATAAAATGTAATAAAAAGAAGCTTTTCCATGATAAAATAATAAAGTACACGCGTGTATTAATTATAATAATGGCATTTAAACTACGTTTATTAAAACAATTTAGAAAAAACATAAAACATATAGTACAGGCAATAGGAGTCAACGCTAATTATCAATTAGCGCAATTCTTCTTATTATTAAAAATATAAACCTTGACTTTCAACGTTTCCACTCATGGTTTGAGTCTTCATCAGTAATCTTTCCCCCTAGCGCAACGGTTGGAGTATTGCATAACAAAATAATATCTCCAACGTTTTTTCTCTCAAAATTGAACCGTTAACCGTTGTGAGGTAAGTCACATACTCACAAAGTTAGAAAGCTGAGTGGCAATGAGAATTCAAGCACGTTTATTAACTTGTTGAAAATTTGCGTTATAAACGCACATATGTATTATTCATCATAAATTTGCAAACATAAATTAACCGTGAGCATATTTTGTAGGAATTTTGTAGCAAATAAATTTTATTTAAAGGAATATAAATATAAAATATGAAAATAATATATATCATTTAACATTTTAAAGGATTTTTATTCTCATAAAATAATGCGACAATTGATATAAAAATAATATTACTGCATAATTTTAATTTCTTTATGCATAAAAGTTAAAATCAATTTTGTCGATTTCAATTGAAAGTATTTATAAATTTTGTAAATATATTTGTATTTATAAATTTTATCGCAAAAAATTTTGTAAGAAAAGAAACATACATAACATTTTAGAAAAAAGTAAATGAGGGTTACTTTTTCCATTTAGTGACTCAAGTCGATACAACTATGTATTATTCTGTTTTCTTCGACATTCAAATGAGCAACAAAAACAACACTAATTGTCACGACTTGTGTCATGTTGCCAAATAAAAAGCACCTAAAAATTTCCATATATAATTTGATTACGTTCGAGAAGTGCACTATTCCGTTACTCTACCTTTATCATTCATTAAACGGAAAGCACGATTAGAATAACACCATAACTTTGGTATCGCGTCCTCCAAACGTAGTCTATAGCTTTTTAAAAATCTATTATAAATATTAGAAAACGTATATAAAAAAGATAATATATTTAACTGAATGAATGATTGATTACTACTTCTTAATTCGATAAAATTTCGCTCAGTCTGCATGAGCACTGTAACAGTCACATTTTACATAGTAAAATTGTATTTGTGTGTCCATATAAGCTACGAAAAATAATATATGTGAGAATTATAATTAGGAATTTTAGAAATAATTACATATATATTTGAATATTAGAGAAAGTAAAAAATTAGGATTTATTTTTATTCTAATATTAACCAGACGATTTTTTGTCATAATCAAAACAATTAGTACTTAAAGAGTTTTATGATTTATTCTCTCTGAGACGTTATAATCTCGACATTAGCGAAACTAGGAACAAGCCTGCTGTAATCGACTCTAATGGTGACTGTAAACCCATGGTAATCGATAGACCGCTACAGCTTTGGCTTCCGAGCCATTACACGCAAGCGATTTGCAATTAGATTTGGCCTGGGTTGGAATACGCAGTAACGACCGGGATGCGTTCACATTGTGGGTTTTCTGATTTTCGGATTATGCGGTAAAATAATCCAGTAAAATAATCCACGATATTCGATTCGCGTACATTATTCAAGTATAACTCGTTTTTTTATATTCAGAAATGATCCAAAATTGAAACGAAATTATGCAAAGCAAAATTTGTATGAGTTGCATATATTACTGCATATTTAAGAGGAAAATTTATACTGCACGGATAGTACAAACAAAATAATAATGGACATGTGTCAGATCTAATAATATAAAATTATCATATTTCGTAATTTTGTACTAATATTCTTTTAGCATTTAAAATATCAAATATAACATTATAAATAAATTTCTTAATTATTATTTATTCTATAAAATTCTATATAATTCCACCAATTTCTATATTTTTTAAAAATATACTATATATATAATGATTTTGTAATATATATATATATATATATATACATATATATGTTTATGTATACATATACAAAGAAATGATAAACATGAAAAATATAAAATATTGTATAAAAGAACTTATATATTCGTATTTTATGTGTATATATACACACACATATATATATGTATATGTACTTTTTCTGTGAACTTAATGTTATAAATGTAAATAAATACGTTTATACCTTTTATGTTTAAAATTTTTTTTGTTAATCTAATTATATGGAAATATTTTCAAGGAAATTTATTATTATGTGATGCACATTCGTTTATTATGCTCAATTTGTTTTAATACATCATATATTATTTATAATATAATTTGAATGTTTAGCTAATATATATCTACGCCTTTTGAAAATGTAGATTAAATGGGCGGATTAATGGGATTTTTTCAATTATGTATAAATATGCTTTTAATAGTAACGCATTAATTCCATATAAACTATAAACACTGGCTCGTTTAATTTTTTATCAGTGTACTCTTTGCTGAAATAAAGTATCGTTGTATATAAGGATTTTACATTTCGATAAAAATATGCACTCATTAGAGTTACATGTTATAAAATTTCGTACATCGATGTCGTTGATGTAATCCTGTTATGAATGGCTTAGTCGTTTTAATTGATAAACTCGATAACCGTTAAGAGCCAATAACCGGATCGCAATATATTACGAAGGATTAATAACGGCAAAATCGGCTTAAACATCCAGTTTTCCCTGTCGTAAAAATGTTTTGACCAAAAAAAAAAAAAAAAAAAAACGGTCGGCTAAGAGACGGTTTACTTTGAGTGCACGCGTGCACGATTATATCGCATTCGCGACGAAGCAGTATGTCTCATCGCGCTTATGAGTGTGCAATGTTATTTAACGGGGAGTGGTGTGGCATAGATTAAGGGATAATTACACGGAATCAAATATTCGAAATACAGCTGTGATGATATGTTATCAGCTAATGGCGTTAACGATATTAATTTAGTTCGTGCTCACACGGAAACGTTTTTAAACCCGTTACTATGCGCCTTTACTCTTGTGTCACGTACAGTAATGCGCTAATGACATGCTAATGGAATTGCTCGTGCAACAGATTAGCGGCGCGGGCGTTTGCAGTAACAAAGGTATTTTTGTTACGGTCTTTTTTAAACAAGCTACCGCCGCACCGCGCCGGAAGTGTACGAAAGTGATCATGGAAAGCTTCCGATTAAACTCGCAATCACAGAATTGTTGGTGGTTGTGAAACGCAATCAGTAAAACAACAATCAGTAGTACAAATCAACGAACAGAAGTAGCTTTTTCTCCCCTTCATTTCGATGGCTGTAATGTTCACTAATTTTTCTCGTATTTGTTAGTCATTTGATTTAGAGGGAATTTAGAATTGTTGAAAATTGTATATGTATAAACATTTTTTTAATTGGATAGATAGAGAGTATGATCGAAGATAATAAACTAATTATAGCGAGTACTTTTAATTTATATTTCACATAGTACAACTATTGATCCATTTAAAGAGAGAAATATGAATTAATTATAGAATGGTCAAACTTCGGGAGCGTGTTAGGGAATCGATAAACTAAGAAAAAAAGCCCTTTAAAGATATATTCGTTTTCGCTTCGTTTTGAAGAAAATCATAAAAAAGGACAAAACATAATTTTTGAATATTATTGTTTTCGACTTCAACGATAATGCTTTAGAGACAGTGCGAGAGTATGCGCGCCGATTTCCAGACAGAGTAAGAGTTACGTTCACTAGATCACTGTTTGGCTGCAACATGAGCAGTTCGCGCATGCAATGCGTGCATTGCTGCAAGAGGCCAACATTTTAAACAATAAATAAATGTGAATGAATAAATAATAAATAAGTACAAAAATGAAAACTACTTAATCTTTTTTTGCGAGGTTCTTTAAAACAAAACGAAAACGAGTATATACCTCTAAAAGACTTTTTTTCTTAGTTCATCGATCCTCTAAGTTCTGTCATTTAAATTCAGAACACCCTCTACATGTAATTTTTAGAACAATCAGTATATACTTGGAAATTTATTCATGTAAGTATTGTGTATATATATATATATACAATAATATTTATTATTTATAATAATTCTGTCCATATATGCCGCACACATTTTAAGAGATAAAGAAATGAATCAATCGCATGTAAGACTCGTTTAACTCATAAAACAACAATGTTAACTCGTTGCAAGAACCTTGCGTTTGAATGCGTTTCTCGCGCATGGTATTATGATAAACGTTACTACTTGTATGCTTAAAAACATAACTCACGTCTGAGAGAGAATGAAGTTGCAGGTACTTACGCTAAACGCATATTTCTTGAACGGGCCACACAGAGGGAATGCATAAATCTTCGCGGCTTGGCGCAATTTCATTTGTATAACGGTTAGATTCTGGTGCGGAGACGGACTTTATAAAACATGCGATACATTCTAAAGAAAGAATGGGTTCTTTAAAATAATGATTTTAAGTTAATCTTATCAATATTTTGATAAAGTAATACATGATGTTACTTCAATATTTTTATATCTACCTTTTTCAAATTAATATTTCCGCTTTATTTCATCTCATAAAGACATATCTCTCCTATTGTTCCTTTTACTAACTATTTATTTTAGATTTGTTTTAATTGAGCATTGAATCGATGATCCAGCTGCACATGTTCACAATAAACAAAGCTATAGTTTTTCTGTTTTTATTTATTTTCTTGGTATTTTTAATTCAAAGTTAATTTGTTTTTATATATATGTATATATATTCTGTTATTTATCATTTACTTTATTGATGTTTTTAAATAAAATATTATTAATTTATAATATAGATTGAATAATTTATAATCACATCTGGTTTTAATAATTTTTTATAATTTACAATTAAAATAAATGTATAAATTGGCAAATATTTATAAATGCTGTATCTCATGATTATATGAGAGTAATGGATATAATAAGAGAAACCTGAATAGAATTCCAAAGCTTTTAACTGTAACTATTATGTTCTTTGTATGCTATGAGGATATCATAAATTTTAGTGGAATTCGAGTCTCCGTGAATACGAGCAAGACATATGTAAATTTTCAAATGAATGAAATGGTATGTCACGCATGAGCAGGTGCGTCAGAAATTAAGATTAAGCTGGGAATTACGATTGTGTCGAGTCAAGACGAGCAACGTTATGAAATATTCTCATTCTTTGCTAGAAAGTTTCCCTAGAGTCTAACAAAGAAATATTTAATGGGGGCGTGGATGTTTCGCGTAACATACGACTGGAAACTTTAGTACTTTGCTAGTAGATTTACTATCCCGTCGCGACGTACATCGAGCCACCGATGTTCCGCTATTAAATAATCTTGCAAACTTTATTAACTTGGTTATGAAGTACGATAGCGATGGAAATAACTGCTAGTCAAAGCAAAGCTTCGAAGCAAGTGTCGACTTAACTGTAACTTTCTTTATGTGATAACTTTACATCAATGATGTGAGTATTACTCAACAAACAAAAAGTTTGAGAAATAATGCGATTTTCACAAATAGATTTTTGCCGAAGATATAGGAATTTTTCAGGAATCTCAGATTTCATTTTATGCAATGCAAATCAAAATAAATTTGTATAATACTCTCATCCTTTTCTTCTTTCTCTCTTATTTTCATTTTCTTCTCTCTTCTTTTCCTAAAAAATTAAATGAAATAATAATCCAAGTATAAATATATCTGACATCCTATTTCTTTTTTCTATAAAGATTGAATTGATTAATGACGTTTCGAAGAAAGACAACGTAAAATGTAAGCTTTACTTTATTATATCGTGAGAAAAAAATATATAAAAACGAAATTACATCGATTTTTATACCATATACCTATATATACACGTAAAGAGATATTTATCCGTTACGTATTGTATACTCGTATGTGTTGTTTTGCGTAATTAAAATTCCGAATATGAAATTCTTCAAAAAATAGAACTGTATAGAAGAAAGATAGTGACAACTGCGAGTGATTATTTTGAAACGTGAATAAGAAGAATGAGACACCAGATTTTTACTGCCTACTGCAAAAGGGCAGTCCATTATGATTATTGTAAAATATATTTTTTTAACTATCTTAACAAAAATACTGTAATGTAAAATATTGTATGAAAGACAATGATAAGCTGAAAAAAGAACTTTGAAGGAATTGGCCAGGATAGGCTTTCGTAATATTATATTTGTGTCGAGTCAGAGCCTAAATGGATTCGCCACGAATCAAGAGAAACGATTTATTATTTGACGAAGAAAGAAAAAAATTTCAGAAAATATGCATCGAACAACGATTTACGAATAAAGTTGACACGTAGCTATTAATCTTGATGCATGCTTTACATTGCATTGTCAGAAAGAGCTTGTCGTGCGTGTGTGTGCGTGTGCGTGTGTATGTGTGTGTGGTGTGTAGCGTAAGCTATAATTCTTGGCAACCTTTAGCCAATATCAGAAAAACTGTGTTCTATCCATCATCTTTTTCAAGAAATTGATGACTAGATGAGGGAACTTGCATGGGATCCCAAGCATCGCTTTATGCAGCGTCCCGATATGCAAAGTGCGTCAAGAGAATAATAAATACGAAATTTCAGCTACGCGCGATGCTTTCTTACTCATACTTTATTCATTCATGTATGGCGGAATATCTAATGTCCTCTGATTGAATATCCGAAGAGCATTTTTTAGTAACTCAATTTTACTTGATCTAAAGAAAATTACAAAGAGTACATTAAGTCAGAAAATTAAAAAGAACATCTAATTGTATTTTTATTGCAGATGTATAATTTTTTTCGGTTTCGAACAAAATTCTTTTGTTTTAAAGTTTTAGCTACATCTTTGCTAGATAGAATTTTCCTGTTAATCAGAGATTGAAAGAATAATATTTAAATTCAATATATAAATATTGGTTTCTTTTAAATCATTGTACTGTTATTATATTGAGAAAAGCAACGTGAGCTTTGTATTGAGATTTTACACCCGTCCCTTTTAGATAAAAAGCGATGTAGTTGTCATTCAGAATTGCCGATTTAACTCGATTTGATTTCCTTTGTTTGCCAATATGATATCTTGCGGATCGCGAACAACTTCTACGTTTGTGCAATTTGCGAATTAGGCAAGAAAATTTGCAACATCGTCACGTTGCTTCTCTCTAACGTATTCTGCTTCTCTATTTGTAATTGGAAGTTGCCTTCTTCAGAACTAAATACATTATTTCACAGAAAGATCTAAATATTAAAATAATATTGCGCAATAAATGGCATTGTACGTAACTATACAAAAAGTTTGATATATTTTATTTTACGTTGTATTTATATTTTATTTTTACAATTACCTCTATGTAATTATTGTATTTTGTTAAGTGTATTATATAAAAAGTTGTATATAATAATTTGGTCTAGTTGTATCGGAGTATTATTTATTCTTTTTATACTTATTATTTTTTTACGGCTGTGACAAAATATTTCTTTTTATAATTACTATGCACATATTAGTGATAAATATGAGTAATATTATTATCACGTTTCTGTTAAAGGAAATAATGTCTCTCTCTCTCTCTCTCTCTCTCTCTCTCTCCCCCCCTCTCTCTCTCTCTCTCCTTTTTGAAATATATAAATAAATTTTAAGGCGTAAAAATCCCGGTAGCTGCACTTTTAGCATTTTTCCACGAAGGACGAAATAATGATTATTAAATGCTTCAGCGAGCGTGGTAGAATGCGTTAAGAAGTTCTTGAACAACGCGCATAAACGCAAAACAGTTGGAACGTTCTATCTCGGTTGGCTAGTACGGTTGAAAAGCTTGGCGGAGGATTCGTGAAACAACCATAATCCAGGATCTACAACGTTAAGCGCCGGAAGCGAGGAAAGCGCATGAAAGTGCTTCTTTGCCGTAGTAAACGTGTCGTTCTGGTATCCCAAAATTGTAATAAGGAAGTTAACTGCAGGTCTGTACCTGAAAGCACGCCATGTACTTTTATTGCAAGACGTGTTAAGAGTAAGCAAGTTCGCGAAATTGTGACGGCTCTTATAGCGAGTACATTGAAAGTTATTTGTCACAGTTCTCTGTTGTCTCTGTTTGTTTAATTAAAAATAACGTGCCGGGACTCAATCTTGATTCAATTGTTATCAGTATGGAACATGAAATATTTCTCTTAATAAATCAAGATAACTATTTCTTTTATTATTTTACATTATTACATTATTCTTAAATAATTGAAGAGAAAGAAAACACACTAAACTTATATACACTTACTTGTTGACGGAAATTTAGATTATTTTAAAAGTTCTAGAATAAATGATATATAGGTTCTTGGCGACGTTTACAGATAAATAGCTTTGTACTGAATTTTGTCAGTTTTCTGGAAAAAGACAGGAAGGAAGAAGGATTTTCCAGATCTGAGATGTAATTTCAACTTTCTAGTAAACTAAAGACAAGATAATGACGGGATAATTACAAATCTTGGATTTATCATGAGTTAGAGCATACTGATGCTTTATTTTATAACTCTAATTTTTCTTGCGTTCTACTCGTAAATTTATTATTAAAATCATGATTTATCAAGTAATTAATTAGAATACATCACTCCATGAGAACCATGGGCAATTATATATGCTGTAAAATTATGGTAGCTTCTAAAAGTGAGAAGGGGGGAATATAAAATTAATATAATAATAAAAACTATTATAAAATATTGTAAAATTAAATACGTTGCATTAACAAAAAATTAATCTGATTATTTAATACGTAATGTATCACTCTTATTATTCGTATTTTGCATAACAGTAATAATAATAATAGCGATGTATTACGGTAACAATGATGATATAAAAAAAAAACTTTCCGATTAAACACAGAACACAATCCGAGAAATATTTTTGTGTGAATGAAAGAAAAATGGAAAAATAGCATAATGTAAAAATACTGTACTGTACTGTGACGTTATTGTTAGATAAATCTTTTGAAATGATCGCGGCTTTCACACTTACGAGATTATAAACCATGAGTACTGTATTCGTATAATGCAAGAAAAATGTTTCATGTCGATAGACGAAAGCAATAATTGTTTTTGTATAAGTTTTCAACGTCCAGAATTCGCTTAGATATTTTTATGGTTTATATAAAATTAAATGAATTATTTTCTTACAAGAAAATGTTACAATTTTAGTTAGTAGCAAATTTGAATTTTTGATAAACAGGTTTTATTGCGCTTCGTAGAATTTCAAATTCGCGATTTAAACATTTTATAAATATAATCAATGCCATTCTGTAATTTTATATATTCTACCTCGTGTTATTTTAAATTTCAAATCTTAACAACTTTAAACGCTTTGACATTTTAAACCTTTTTTAAAAATATGCTATTGTATAAGGTAATGGTTTAAATGCAGATATAAATCTATTTTTAGCACTTACCAGTTTTCTGTATTCCTTGCGCAGTCTGTGTATGTTATTTAATAAAATTTTAACGCGGTATCATAATAAAAATTATGATACCGGAAGCTTTACAGAGCTTAAGTCGATGTCGATTTTGTTTTTCTTTTTGCAAACGTGATCAATGAATTTGTTATATTGCGCAATTATCAGATCGTGACATTTCATGATTCATGTTTACATTAGCATTCAAAATGTATACTTATAGAATGTTTCATTTTTTAGAAAAAATTGATTATAAAAAACACGATTGCAGAAATTCTTTCAATCTGTTATCTATTTTAAAGGGTAAATTTAGTGTATGAAATAAAAATGCGAAATATAATATTTCACAAGAAAATTTATAATAGAAATTGCAGAAAATTTGAAAAAAAATTGTATTACATATACATCTTTTGTAAATATTTTCGAAAATATTTTACAACATTTTATCCATTCTATCAGCCTTTTATTATTGCAGCACCAGTGTATTTCCATGCATTCCATTTTTACTAAATAAACGTTCTTGGCAAGCAATATTTATTATTAAACGCTATAGTGTTCTCATCCAATGTTCATTAAATTTTTAACATGAGGAAAAAGTATAATAGCATTAGAATAACTCAAAATGTGTATTTATGTCATATATTTTAAAACATTTTTATGTTTAAAACATTTTTAATGTTGGTAATAAAGCTTCATTGTGTTTTATGTATAAGCACAAAAACTTGTGAATCAATGTAAAGCCGTTATAAATCAATATTAAAGATAACGCGAGAATATATTGCAATACGTGCACTAAACATTAGTTCCGAGTATGAAGCTGAAGTAATTTTAATTAGTTTCCGGTTTCTCTTTCAAGATAAGGCCACGTTAATAGAGAATAATATTCATAATAGCCGGCGGCATTATAAGCGATATCGAACCAGGGAAATATCCTATCGTCAGGGAAAGGCGTTCTTGCTGGCGCATATAAAGCGTAGAAAATGAGAGAGGAGAGGCGGGCTAGAGAAGGCCGAATATGACCGGAACAGTGGGAGGCAAAGATAATAGGGTGTAAATTGAAATCAAGGCGAATCGAATTTTCTGTCGATCTAGCTCGTTACACTCATCATAATCGTTAACGTCACGGAGATTAAGGCACCGTAAAATGAGTCGATTTGATTCGGTGTAGGGTTGTAACTGGTAAAGAACTCTCTGTTTAATTTCGATTTTCCACTCCTTTTTTAAATTAGGCATAGAGGCGGCACGCAAAGTAAGCGCATGATATAAAGTCCTGATTAGAAACTCATTTCCTGAGCTATTTTTACTTACCATATCATACAAAATCCCTTCACCGTTAAACGACGGTGTACGCGGTATTGCACGATATTGCATATGGTATACAGAGTATTTTACAATCATTGGATGATCTTTTAACCACAATTTTTTAATAATACTGTAGTAATGTTCTAATGTAATTTTTTATAAAATTTAATTTGGCAACGGTGTTTTTATCTTTAATTATTAATTAATTAAATATTATACGAGGCGCTTCAATATTTTCAAAAAAGAAGTGTTTAAAATCATCCAAAGAATTTGTAGTGAAGAAATATTTGATAATTGTAAGACATTCTATAGTTGTGAGACATGCTCCTAAGCGACATCGACGAGCTCTTTCTTCAATCACTATAAACGCAACTTTATTTCCTTAGATATTTTTCACAGCAGATGTCGTTATCGAGACTGCGCATTAACATGAGCGTAAAAATCGTAAGCATGCCATTCTTTTCAATCGTATTACGTACGGATTATTTACAAAACTCTGAATATGCACTTTGAATAAAAATTATGGAAAGGATCTAAGATTTAATAATAATTATATTAATCATTTTTGTTATAAACAACGTTACAACGAAATGGATCAAATTAAGGATTGCTTTTATTATATATGTAAGAATGCCTTTACAATACAAAGATAGTATTTACAATTAAAGGATAAATTAAAAGATTTTTATTTTGGTGGACATTAAAAATACAATTTTAAAAAGATCTTACACAGATATATTATTTACGGAATAAATTTCTCTTTATTTCGCTAATTTTCAATTATTTTAGTTATTAGTAGATGGAAGCAAATATCGAGCCTATAAGTTTATGTAAATAAATGATTGCTAATGAGAATTTGCAATTTCGTATTTGCGAGTGATTATGTCGCTACAATAATCTAGGAGAATCCGTTAAACGAAGTCCACCAAGCGGTTGTCGAATTTTTAACTGCGAGGAATTCAATTTTATTTGCACAAATAAAATTGAATTTCTGTTTGCATCTGTAATTGGTACGCAACACGTTACACAAAAGTGATAAATATCTAATTTTCTCTAACTAATTTTCTCAATAATTTTCATGTTAAGGCTGGCACGATTGAAATACTTAACGACATTGTCGAGTAATTCAACTATTTTTAAAATTATTAAAAAATTTTTTTTTTTATTTTTTAAATTTTTTGTAAGAGTGTTTCGCAATTAAGACATAGAAAAGTCACTTTATGGAAAGTATTAAGAAGACGATAAGAACATTGCTTTTACGCCTTAAAGCTTTTATATGGACTAAATAGAAGAACATCGTCTATAAGTTTATCATCCTCTTGTAACATGTGATTTTCGGGAAATTTAACTTGTCATTTCGTTAACGAGCGCCCGACCATAATAGAATAGTAGGATTAAATTGTCGTTTTGATGATTTACTTCATGGGACAACAGTCAACCTGAGTGGAAGATGTGCAGAAAATGTTACGTAAAAGTTATTTCGGAAATGAGTAATGTCAAATCATATTAATACGCGCAAATAATTCTGTTTGCGTAAATTTAACGCTATCCGTCGTAAAACCCTGTTATCAATTTTTTCAACTTTATGATTTTTGAATTATCGGAATTATTTCTTCTTGTCACGTACCTAACTTTTCCATTGTCATATCTTTTATGACAATACAATAATATTACGATGACAAGACAATTTAATATTAAAGAAGTAGAATATAAAAATGTCACGCTTGTCATGATAATATTTTGAAACATTTTCTGGAAAATAAAATATAAGATAATGAAATTTACGATAAAATAATTAAGACGCACGCGAGCACGCATGCACGCACGCACGCATGCATGCACGCACGCACAAAAGCAGTAAATCATTATTTTCCGATCTAATTACAATTTTAAAAGATAATCATCTGCAAAATACAACTGTATGTATAAACGAATACTTTTTGTTAATTTTTAACCTGCTTTTGCTGTTTTCGTAATTCAATCAATGCAAGTATTACAATGTTTACATGATCTCTGTTCTTTGTTGCTGCACTAGACTGAACTTTTTTCTTGCTTTCGTTAAACGTACGTTAAATATATATCTATTTCATTTTAAGTGCACAAGTGTATACTAGTTACAAAGAACAAACGTATGTTAAAATCTATCCTATGTCGTGATGATATTTGGAACACGTGTATCGATAAGCTTTTCATTGCCATTTTTAACGATCATGTGCACATATCTTCGAATTTATCATATGCTTTATTGCTCAATTGAATTTTGTATTCCTGTGTAAATAAAGGAAATAAAATATGAAAGCGAGAAGAGAGCGAGGAAATACAAAGAAAGAAAAACTTTTACCAAATATCGAGTAAAGTTTCTTTGAAAATTAGTAAAATCCAACTCATCTTGATATTCGATAAATGCATCTGCAATAACGATAATTTTTCTTTTTTTTATCTATTGTTATTATTGGGGAACCACAAAATTGAAAAGAAGATCAAACTAGATCTACTGCGGTTGATCGACAAAATGTATGAAATGGAAAAAAAAGCAACAATGCGGTTAGAATCGGCTTAACGCCAGTTCGTGGTGCCGCAGCGACGGCATTATATATATATATATATATATATACATATACATATATGTATATGTATATTCTCCGATTCCTTCGTGAAAACAATTTTGCACCTGCGGTGTGACGGCATCGCAGTGATCGATCATTGCTACGGCTTCAAAATATAGTCGGGTTTACCGACACACTTAATGCCGTTTTGTTTGCTGAGCGAATTTTTCAAGCGGATCGTCGCTTTATGAAACTCTCGATAAATAATTAATGAAATCATAAAAAATATATTACAGGTAATAGGAGTCGACGGTGGTTATCAATTAGCGCAATTTTTCTTAATACTAAAAATATAAACCTTAACTTTGAACGTTTCCACTCATGGTTTGAGTCTTCATCAGCAATCTTTCCCCCTAGCGCAACGATTGGAGTATTGCATGACAAAATGAATTTTCGATAAATATATCTCGGAAATTAGTGACGTATCCGTAATAACACAGATAATTATTAATAACAATGCGTTCGTATTATATGTAATACGTAAACAATGTATCGTAAAAATCTATCGCTATAATATTTTCACCTTAGTATAAACCTAGTACAGTATCACCCCTTATCACTATAATATTTTTATTCAATCCGAATAAAATCACAATCGTATATATTGATTCGAATTGAGATCGCATTTTATGGTGACCGCGCGCAGCTAAGATTTTTTTTATTACTTTCTGACATTTATGCGGCAACGCCACGCCAATGGCTGTAACCGCTCAGCCCGTTAAAAATTCTTTCCTTGATGCATTCTAATGGTCCATTTATACGGAATATTTTCAACGAGATATCACAATAATGCTGACAATGCACATATAGGTAATGCTATATTTTAGTTATTATTTAAAATGTAAATATAATATCTTTTATTAACAAAATCAATACCGCGGGAATTATAATAAATGCAAGTTAATATATAATGAATAAAATAAGTCAAAAATATAATAAAATAAATGATCGATTGTAAGATATGTCAATATAATATAATTTTTAATACAAGACATCTTAATAATTAATTAAGTTTCAAATTAATATTTACTGAAGGAGCGTATGTGTAATTTAATGGAAACTAAAACTTCGTTATCTATTCACATAACTGAGATTCAATCTATTAAACTAATTTAAGTTTTAATCAGTTGTGTGTGTGTGTGTGTGTGTGTGTGTGATTTATAAACAGTTCTGTATGACAAGTTATTGACACTTCGATACTGATTGTGAGAAACATATTTTACTACCTACAATTATTTATAATTGTAATATAGAAATGTTTAAAATATTTTGCATATATAAACCGTTTATTATTAGAGAGGGTGTTTATTCTGTTACATTCTTATCATATTTACTATAATTGCCATATTCATAAATTCTTATGTTACAAATGACAGTTTACATTATTATCTCCATAATGAGTCTCGAGTGCATCATCAAATAGAAACTGCAGCGTTAGTTTAATATAGTGCAGTTTAATATTACGTAAAAAAATCTTCGAGTAAAAATATATTGCACAATAGCATGTCGCGCGCACGCGCGCGCGGCATAGATCGATATAAAAGTAAAGTGATGTTTGGCGAAATGAATTTTTTTTTATTCATTAAAAGTAATAAATCATTAAATTGAGCAATAGAGATTGAAAGATGTTACAATAGTTGTTGTTGAGATAAATAGCTTACAACGCATGTGTATTATTATATACAATAATGATTCTCGAGCGATCAAAGGATCAATAAGGACGTTAGTGATTTACTAAAAAGCGCATTATAGAGTTTCCCCGTTATTCCATAAAAAATTATCTTTTTGTTCATATAAAAATTGTGAATAGCAACTCTACAAATTTTTGAAATATAATATTGCTTGATATAATCGAGTTTATAATGTCGTATCTCCATCTGATAATTTCTTTGCGATAACTTGATATCTCTCTTCTCTGCAATGTCTTTTAATTTGAAAATTCCATTGGGATTCAACACGTATAATAATTGTACCATATCATAATTGTAACATTTAATATCATATACTCATACAGTAGTCCAAATTCCGAGAAACGTTGTCTGGTAGTGACACTAATTAAACATCGTTAGCATATATGGTAACTCGTTCGATAAAGGGTTATAATAGGCTCAGATAAAAAGTATAGCGCATCGAGAGGTCAGCACAAACACCACGTAACCTGCAGACCTCCTTTTTTATTCAATTATGTCTACGATCGCGCTTTATAATAACCATTTTACAGACATTTGATATTAAGTCTCTGTTATTGTTGCGAGAGGGTCCACTTTAAGACTTTTTGTTTACGCAACAATTACACAGAGTGTTTCAAAAAAACCATTCAGCAACTATACGGTGATACTACACACCATACTGATTGTAAGAGTAATAAAGTTTTAGTGAACACATAGGTCGGAAATTCAACCGTTTCTTTTCAGATATAAAACAATTCTGTAACCTAATATCATAACTGACTTATTTGGTTCCTACGTGTCGCATGCAACGTGAAGATGTATCTCAGTGTTTACAAATCACGTTCTGTTGAATGTTCTGATTCAATTTCCACGTACCCACTTTATAATGAAAAATTTTATCGGGAATCAGTAAGTTGATATCAACCAGTCATTACGATTGGATGGGCATTATGGATGATCACCTTATTAGACCTGCAATTCTGCCAAATTGGTATTACTTATCTCAATTTCTCTCTTTTTTTAAGTCGTATAGAACACATAGAAGAAACAATAAGTTATGATACTAATATACGAAATTATTTATATTTCAGAAATAGTTAAACTTTCGGCTTATGTTCATTAAAGCTTTTTTACTCACAATCAGTATGATATATACTATCTCTTATATAAACGCTGAATGGTTTTTTAAACACCCTGTATATGAGACAACCAAGTAACGATCAGATTCATGTATATCGTGTCGTAATATTTTATTCATTTTTAATTGGACTTTAATGAATGACGTATATAATCGCTAATACAATTACTCATTCATTACGTACATATATATAAGTTTACATCTACGTAAATGGCAAAAAATCTTTATGTCAGCAACAAGCAAATGTGTACAATAATAATAATATTATTGGCAGTTAGTATATCTATATAATATATTTAATACGGTCTCAAATTAATATAATTATATTCGATTATTCCATTTATCCGTATCAACCGAATGTATGTAACCGAATTCGCTGTCTCTGCGCATGACATTAGTCACGTCAATAACTCATATGTCAATGTAACGAGGGGCCACAAGTAATAAGTAATTCTCCCAAGCGGCATTTATAATTTCTATTCATTATCCAATTATACTCTAAATAATATCTCTTTTCGTCGCACATCTTGGTAATGTGACGAAAGATGCTTTCTCATCATTGTTTTTTTTTCTTGACTTAACTGATAAATCGATCTAGAAACCGTCGATAGACCTTTTTCATTTATCTATAACACTAATTGAAAAGACTTAATGAATATCGCTGAAAAGGATACATCATTAAATATCAATAAATATCATTATCTTTTATATAAAAAAAAAAACGTTTCATGTTGCATAATTAATTAATTTTGGTAATCAATTGACAAGCACAAGTCCCTTGACGATACGTACAACTTTGAACAACGTAGCAAAAATCTTAGTACACAGTATAGTATTGAATAGTTTCTATTCACACATGCATTAATTTCAAAGTTTGCACTGTATGACCAACTAATATATTAATCAACTTTTTCGATTTAGATACCGATATATAACACAAAAATATTATCTTCTCTAGGAAAATAATGTATTGTACAGTGAATTGAAAAATGTATTGTGAATTAATTAATAAATGTATAAATGAATTCTCATTAAAGTTAAAATATATTACATTTGCTTTTTCCGAATGAATCGATATGAAAGATTTAAGACGTCATGTAGGGCTTCATATGCTTTTCGAAGATCACGAGATATTCTACTTTCTTTTACTTGCGACATATAATATATACTTCCATTTTCTTCTGTCCTTGAATTCGCTTGTCAGGCAGGGTTATTCCGACCAAGGACACTCGTTGCTCGCACAATATATACAGAACGGCGTAATTCACTCACCTGCCTTGAAATTGTTTTTGCCTGTTGAATGAAGAAGACGTTTAAATAGAAAAGGTCAGGTTGTTACACAGAAATATGGGGATAAAGACAGATGTAGTCTATCGATCGTAGTATTAAACCTCTTGGATTTTTGTGCTGAATTTTCCAAACTGTGAAAATTCCATTGGTATTTTCTAGAACATAATTTCGATGCAGCTAAAGCTGTAAAGACTAAATATTTGGAAAATTTAAAAATTATTTGAATTTTATTATGTGTGGTTGCAATTTTTTTTTTTACAAAATCTATAAAAATATATTAATATCAATATAATCTATAAAAATATTAATATTATAGGAATCGTTTTCATTATTTTTTGAATATTCGATATTAAATGATAATATCAAAACTTAAAATAACTAATTCTGATTGTAAAATCACGCTGTTTATATATAAATTTCTTGCAATTCAGCGAGGAATTCTCGAGCAATGTGGAAGGACGCGCGCATGTGTTCACACATGAGAGATACCGGCGGCGACAAATCAAAGTTACGGACGGAATGGCTGCTCCACTGCACTGTTAGGTACCCGAGAGAGGATGTTTCTATAAATCGGGAATACGGACTTTCGACGACGAACTGCAGACCGAAGGTGTTGTGCAAAAGAAACGATGAAGAATCGAAGAAAGAAAGATGTAGAATGCGAGCGGGCGAGCGAGAGAGGGAGAGGGAGAGAGAGAGAGAGAGAGAGAGAGAGAGAGAGAGAGAGAGAGAGAGAGGGGGGGGGAAAAGAGAGAGAGAGAGAGAGAGAGAGGGTAGGGAAGGATCAGGGATACTGAGTGAATAAAACACCGTGTGGAACGTCAACAACGGGCATGTTCGGATACTCGAGAGACGCTGAGATTGGATTAAAACTCAAAATCGAGTTGTCCTCTCTTCCCTCGTGCTCGCTCTCAAATTTACTTTGCGAACTTTCCATATTCCCGGCTCTCATCGCGATACGTTCGTGTCTACTTGTAGTAAGAGGAATGATGTCTTTATACTTTCTTTCGACGGACATCGGAAGTTGTCCACGACAAAAGACAGACTTCGAAGTCTACGGAGTGTAATCTGGTTGCATCCTATTCTCTTCGCGTCTTCGGTCTCGGTGAAATGACCGCGGTGGCGATCAGAATCCCTTTGATAGAATTTTCAAGTCGAATAGGATTCTCCTCTACTTACGTACTTGATCACGCCGAGAACTTACAACGAGTAAAGTTCGTCCGAGAGTTGCCATCCAACAACGAGGAACAGTAAGATAATATCCGCTGTTAGATAAGGAAAGATGCTTTACATTAGAAGCCCTTTTTATTAGGAGATCTTTTATAATGAAGAAATGAAATTCCGATTATGCACAAAGCGATATTTATCTTACCTTTTCTACTGTAATTATGAGTAATAGAGATTCCTGAAAAGAAGAGCTGGAAATTTAAGACACCCCAGAAATTTACCGATGTTACGTTTATTTAATTTTAAATTTTCTTCTTATATGTTAAAAGTTTGATCGAAAAATGAAGAACAATGCTATATCGTGCAAGAAGTTGTTCTTATTTTTCAAGATCATTATTAACATACGGTAATTATGAATGATTGCTAAATATGTATTGATCAATTTCGTGCTGTATACAATTCTCTATATGCATGACGTATCGTGCGGATTATCATCTGGCTAGTTTTCGTTACGTCGTAATTCGCTCGATTAATATTTCAAACGCCATATGAACGATCGCAAATCACATACTAGATGATTAATGTGAATTTACGATAAAATATTCATGGGTTCACGTAATTAGAATTTCTCTCCCAGCTGTGCGACCGAATTTCAATCAATATAGCGATAGCTGTAACGAGCTCTAGCGATTTCTGCGTGCTTAAATTGATTATTCCCGATTTCACACCGATTTCACACTTCAGCTCTTTTCGATGAGCGAAACTCAATTCTCTCGATTGCTACTGTCGCCAACTATTGACAATTGATATTGATTAATTACAATCTCGATGACAACAGCACTTCGTTCTTTTGTATGTTTGCGTCACGCACGATGTGATCTTATATACGATGAAAACTGATTGATCAGAAGTGCATCGTCGAAACGAGAATCCAGCATTCAGACTCTGAGTTATTATGATGTAGACGACATTATACCTCGTGCACTGTGAGTTATGTGCGAGGAATAATGCAAAGATAACTTGTCTCTATCTATTACAACGATGTTTATCTCAGATCTTATAAATAACAAGAAATACTTTTACTCAAATCTCGTTTTTTAAACAAATTTAGTAAATAAATTTATATGTAATACAAGAAATAAAAAATATTTTTATCATCGTAAAAAATTTTCGGTATACACATTTCTCACTTTTTGTTACATTTTTATTTTGTATTTATTTTTAATTACGCAACAATTTTGTAATTTGTAACATTAAAACAGTTTAATAATACAAAGATTTAAATTAAAATTTTATTATATGAAGCAAACTATAATATTATGATTATTTTATCTATAAATTTTTGTTTACACAAAAAAGGAGGTATTATTTTTATTTTACTTTAAACTGGATTCTATCTTCTTTTTTTTTAACGGCGCGGGCGATCTGTGATTCATGTTTGTAATAAATGAAGAATATACATCGCAAATTTTGTACAAATAATTTACCTATTAGATAGTTTTAATCGGTTATTATTTAAAATATTTTTCTTTAGAATCATGAACACAATGAAATCATGTTGCGCGATATATCGTTGATTCGATTGAAATAACACGTATAGTCGCAAGTTCTTCAATTAGTTCATCGCTTACTAAATTCCAAGACAATGTATTGTCAAAGCAACTGGTTGTACCAAATTGAAACGCGTAATTGAGACATATACCATAGGAGACTGAGAGAAGAGTGCAAAGATATTTCATATCGACATACCATGCGTAACGAATTCAGTCAACTCCGATAATTACGTATTTAGTATATATTACATATTTTTACTTCACTTTATAAGCAACAAAAATATCAAAAGGTATCTATATTTTTATTTAATCTCTTATTTATTTAAGAAACACAACGAGAATTTTAGTATTAACGAGTATTAACGAAATGCAGATACTACATAGAGAGAGGGAAAAAGACAGGAAGCGGAGCGAGAGAGAGAGAGAGAGAGAGAGAGAAATACCAATAATTTGTCGTCGTGTTTTCATTGCACGTAATTATCGGACTTAGGAAGTTTCACTAGTTGGAAACTTCGTTAGAAGATCTTTACTGTAAGGAGCTTTGCGTAAGCTTTTGTAAATCCCTCTGCATTAAATATAATCGGTATATCGACGAAACGGATTAAAGCCTAAAGTGGCTGCGGCAAATCGATAAATTTCTTTCAATAATGAGAATAGTTTGGTAATTAAATCATTTACTTACCTTTCAGCGGAGGTCCCATTTGACTCGTTTCTTTTTACGGATCGTAATTTTTTTTTTTTGTGACAAGAAGAATTGTGTTAAGCGGGAGTAGTAGATCGGTAAAGAATAAGACGTTGAGAGCTCTTTTTTCATCATTTTTTATCAAATCAAGTCATAGCGTACTGATAGATTTGTAATGTCAGTATACATCATAGTTTACTCTCGTTTCTTGATCTTCGTAGCATACCCGCTCATGACGGGCGTTCGGTCTATCTCGCATTTTCGATAGTCGTGTCGAGATCGATCGATCGTCCGTCATTGGTGCACTATTGAGAACACGATTTGAGCACAAGGTACAGCGAACGTAGACCAATAAAGCTATTCGGCCCTTCTCGCATTTTGCGTATATCTTTTCATCGCTGAAATACTTTGATTACCCGCCTTTCTCTCCCTCTTTAATTCTTCTTCTCTGTCGTTCCAAACTCTCGTAATTCCTATAACGCTGTCATTCACACGCATACACGCACGCATACACACATACATTTTACTTCTTCGTCTCTTCCCTTATTTTCTTCCTTTTTCTCTCCATCCGTTTACTTTAAGCGTTAATAAGGAAGAGCACGGATATATTCACTCGGAGAGAGAAGTGTATTATACATATATGTATGTTAAAAAAAAATAATTTATTTTATTTAACGCAGTGTCATTCTCGGCCGCATTTCCATCGATTTAACGTCTTATTACATTATTACGCGGTATTACAACGATTCCGCCTTTTCTCGTTGGTCGATTTGTTCCACCTTTTTTTACGATTTTTTTCTTTTTAATATTTTTAACGAACTTATACGAGTAGTAGAATATACACGCCTTAATACGGTCGATTTATTAAATACAAAAATTATTATCGCTATTGCGAACCTGCGTGTGTGCTATGGATATTTATATCGTACAAAGCATATCTTTCTCCCTCGTTTGTATGTTCTCTCTTTCTTTTTTTCTCACTTATACCATGGTATACCTCTCCCATTTTCTCCAACTTTCTTTACTCGCAAACTTTTTTTTACGGAGCACATTGTGATTTCTTTCGATTATTCCTATCGGACACCGCGTCCGCGCTTCGATAACATTTACGTTTGCGTATAGCGCGTGAGAAAGACTCGGATCATCTTTAGATACTGCAAATAGAGTTTTCTTTCTATCGCGAGAAGAGTGAACGGATAGAGAAACCCACATGCAAATCCGTCTTTCGAACCCAATTTTACGTTTCATTTCATTCCCGCATCATTTCCGGACTGAGCTCATTCGCCATACCGTTCTCGTCGCATCGTTCGCAAATAATATATCGTGGTATATATTCATTATACAATTTTTTTACTGTAACTCATAAATAATGATAAAGAGATAGTCGCTAAGATAAACGCTGGCACTTTTTACGACTTTTGTCACGCGTTTACCATTAAATTTTAACTACGTTAGCTTTTATGAGCAGACCGCCGTAAAAATTTATGTGACGCGTGGAGGGCTTGGTGAACTTTTTTCCTCGCTTCATTATTCGTCGTTTTTCATGTGAAGGGATAGAAGCATTTTCCGTATTATTCTTTTTGAATGAGTATCATATTTGGACATTATAATATTTTCCGGTTACGTGCGCGTAATTTCAACTGTCTAATTGCGTTGTGTCGCATCTTCGCAACATTTTTGTGTGAAAATATCGTAAACTCGAATTGTAAAAAGTTACTCTCAGGAGGTCGGATATATTTTGTGTAGTGAAAGATGTGCAAGTATTTTACTCTAAATAAGAAAGAAAACCACTGAAAGTTGCGCGGAAATAGTTTATCATCAAAGTGGTTAAAAGCTTTAATGCGTTAATTACTATCGCGAAGATTTCGCACAAATTTCTTGACGACGTAAATTGGTCCTCCGATCGCTTCCAGGCACAATTAAGTCCGTTGTGTAAGACAGAACTTGTTTCATTTCCAATAAATAAATCTATATCAGCGGTAATAAATACGCTTAAGGAGAAATAGGAACGTAAAAGGAATGAAAATTCGATTTATTTTCATAACAATGTGATTTAAGTTACGTTGTATTTCTCAATTTATCATCTTCCTTTATATTAGGGAAAGATCATTCCTTCACAATCGCTTCTTTTATGTTATTGTACATATTTTATCTTCATCATTATTTGCATTAGCAACTGCATGTAATATATAAGTATAATATATTTTTCCTTGTATATTACGTTTTTTTTTTACATCGAATACATTATACATACAAAATGAATTACGTAAATTTTTATCAACTTTACTTTTTTGAAATGTATGTATAAGTATAAATTCCTCCCCCCCCCCCCCTTTCTAATAATAAGTAATTTTAATGAAAACAAGATAATTTATTCATTGACCAAACTGCTGTTAAATAGAGGGAACATTTAATTAACAATATCGGGATTTCAATAAATTGTTACTTGTTTCGCGATTTATCGACCAATTCATGGCCGTAATACAAATTGCTGGACCTGTTCTCTCGTTCGTTAGGCGAAAATGCGGCGAGAACGACGAACGGCTCCGCGTCCGTTTTTCCCTTCTCTCTGTTTACTAATTACGCTTCACAGTGTACGCCCGTATGTCCGTAACTAGTCGGCCGAATATATAGACACAGACGAATACACGCCGAGGAAGGAATGGAAGACTTTTATAGATCAAATTTGACGTAAAATGAATTCCGCGCCCGTACATCGAGAGAGACGTACGGCGTTTTTATTTGGAAATAGAGCGTTATCAATGTTATCATTACATATATTTTGTATATATTCGCTGAAGTGCATGTGTACATCGGTTTCGCGTAGTCTATGTATTCGTATGCATGTGCATTATATGTCTATTTCTTTATTCCAGTAATTTGCACGTGTACGCACTGTAAAAATGATATAATTGCGTGTGATAAAAAACGGAGCGGAATGTCAATGGTGCTCTTAAACATATTTTACTCTCAGTGAATTATATATCTATATATTTTATGTATGTATATATATATATATACATATACATATATATATATATGCATATATACACATTTTTGTCTAGAAAATATTTACGACCACTGTTATATATGGTATAATTATTAATCGGACGCACGATATATATATATATATATATATATATATATATACTTGTGAATGAAATGCAGTGCCTGTTGATTTTCTTTTCACTATTCATAATTTTTTAACAAGAGATGAAAGAAGATTTGGAGATGCTTGTGCATATAAAAGAAAAAAGAAAAAAGAAGAAAAGAAAAATGACTCTCGTGCATAGGATATATGTGTGTGGTTTGAAAAGTTGTGGGTACTCTTTCACACAGCTTTGTCATATGCGCGTTTGTTCTCCTCGTTTCTCGAACGATGTAAATGAACTGCGAACAAAGATAGAGCAGCTTTTTTCCAATGCGTGCGAGTCCAGGTGTACGCGCGCCGAATAACCCCCCAGTATCATCTCGCTGACAATTCGAAATGGAATATAGACCGTAATCCCCGCGTATAGACTTTTTAATTTAATTTGCCCGGAGAGACAATAGAGAGAGTGATATGAAATAAATATAGTGTATATCCGAAATCGACAGTTTTGCAGAAATCATAAAATTTCTATATTTTCATTTTTTGCCCGATGTCATTCCATATTAGTAAAGTAATAATTGTTTTGTATAATTATATATATATATATATGTATATTTCTTTTTTCTCTATCTTTTTACAAAGTTCGTGAATGAACGAGAGTATCACGCTATGAAAACTTGATTGCGTGCTGCCGTGTTTTGACTATTACGTGACAATAAATTGATTATTGTAATGAAACAAAAAGTGGATACTGCATGTAGTGAATTTACATGTATAGGTGCACGACACGAAGTGGAAAACTTTTTACAGCTTTTACTGCGTAAATTTCTCTAAATGGAATCCCATTATTCCGTTGTGCTAGCGGCTTTAAATTTGATTTGAATCTTTTGCGTGTTGTAAAACTAGGTCTCGTGGCGTAATACAAAACGACGCAAAACAATTAGTGTATGTGTGTGTGTATGTATATATATATATATATATATATATATACTGCTATCACACAGAAGAGTGAAGTACGTGTGAATCGAATAAATTACAAGATGTTGCGAGATCCACGTATCGATATTTTAAAAATTCACGTTTTTACGCGCGACTATAGGTATACCCGAAATAAAAATAATATCTACATTTTTAAAGATAATTGATAATTAATTAATGTAAAAAATTTGTATATATTACAAAAAGTGTCTGATAGCTCTTGCCACTTAATTTAACTTTACGTATTATCATTAATTTGCAATAATTTCACGATTTACGACTGCGAAGCCTTCAAAATTGGAAGCATTTATATTTCATTATTTCAATTACTCTCAAAAGATAAATTTTATAAATTACTAATATTTCTTGTCTTATTTAATTGTATTTATTTTTCACGAAGACATACAGTTTTAAATCAGAAGATTTTGAAAGTTTAATGATAATACATCAACATGTTTAAAAATGTACTATAATTAAAACGGCGGAGGTATTTAACTAAGCGAAAATGCTGAGAGAGAAGCGTAGATTCAGTTGTCATTATTTATGGATGGCTGTGCTTACGGCGTTTACAACGCAAGTGATGTAATTTCGAAGCATATGCCTGAAGGAATGCTAATGAATGTAGTGCAGACAAATGATAAAGAGGCTTCCCGAAACCTTTGTCAGATCCTACACCTCGTTATCTCTGACAATACATGTACGAAATGCAGTCATATTTAAACGGTGATGATTCACAAAGAATTCGAGAAAAGATAAGGCATATTTTTTCGCCGTGTTATAGGTAGAAAGTGGAGGAGTGCATCTCTTTGTAGGAAAGGGTGTCAAGAAGAGAATGCTTGTGGATGTCATTTCGTGTTGCGCAACGATTTTTTTCTTGATTGTTCAAGCATTATTTGTTTGTTGTCGGGTTACTTAGTAAATACTTGGTAAATTTTTGTCGGCGTTACATTTACGGCGAATCCGTAATGGATACGTCGGATCCTGGATCATGCGGTGATCGTGGATCGAGAACTCAGACGTCTCACGCGGAATGCGACGAGTTGCATCGATTCATAGGTAAAATGACTAGCTTTTTCCTCAAATATATTAAAAATTAAGTACGATATACTTTAAATCAATATTTTTGATATTATTCAACAAGTAATAGAATATTCAATATTTTACTAAAATGTCCGATATAAAAAAGTAACAAGATTGATAATTCTACTGAAAATAATTTTACAAATTATGCTTACGATATTTATCTTATTTTTATTTTAAATGTATTAAATATAATATTGTATGTATTGAAATAATTTGTTTCTTTAATATATCATTAGTATTATTTTTCTGAAATTATTGTTATAATTAAATGAGTTAGAATTGGCCGCTTTACTTATAATAATAAATTTTATTCTGAAATATTTAAAAATATTTGTATGAAATATATTCTTCCGGGTCTATCTCTCACTGTGCTCGAACAAAAATATCAATAGATTGAGATGTAATTATCGAGGATTAAAAGTTTAACGAACGTTTTCACATCTTGAGAAAATGAGAAAGTGAGCCTAAGAATATTTTTTGGATTGCAAGAGTCAATCATACATTATTTTGTAAAAAGGAAAAGTTTGGTAAATTAAAACAGAATGCAAAATAAACACTGAAATATTTGATACGAACAACTATGACGTTACCATTATAGCATATTGCGTAGCAATATTCTTTTAGTTACTTACACTATTTTTCATAGTACATTAGCGTTTTGTCATATCGATTATCGCAGAAAGTCTCTAGTAACCGTATTGCCAGTAAACGATATAACTGCTCATGTGGTGGAATCGTTGTAACGTCGAAATTGACTAAAGACGAAACGTATCGCTGAAAAATGCATGCTACAATCGGCGATATAGTTATAATGCTCGTGAACGATACTCGTCAAACATACTCATACCGCGAGTGTCACCTTATTACGTAAGGTAACATGCAATAAGCTACGGTGACGCAAAATGCGACTCTTTTTGCATGTCGGACCTCAAAAGCGTGTTCAGTTTTCCAAGCTCAATCGGCTAACAGCATGCTACGCCGCGTGGAGCGAGATTCACAAATGTATAATATAATAATATGGTATAAAAACGGCCATAAAGTCATTAATGAGAAGATCTGTTTTGTAATGTTTGAATATATTCGTTAGAGTCGGCGTCGTCGTATAGATATTTTCTTTATGTAGCGTACTTGGTTGCAGAATACAAGTTTATCATGCATGCTGCTTGTTACGATTCGCATCCTTTGCTTTTCCACTCGATGATAGATACTACCCGCTATTTCCCGCGCATGTTTTGCGTGTAACTAGCGTGATCCGGTCGTAACAATCGTGCGCGAGCTCTTCTTTTCGCTCTTCATCTACATAATCGTGTTACATCAATCACGTCTGTGTTCCACACCAACGCCGAATCTGTAACGAGCCTTGTTTTATAACATGCCAGATAACATGCATTACAGTTTGCAAAGACAACGGACAAGGAAAAACTGACATGAAAATATGTATTGTGTTATATATGTATTGTGTGTAGCGTGGACTTCAATTATCTTTAAAAAGAAGAATGTCAATTTTTCGTAATCAAATCATATAATTAGACCTGAGATTGTAAGATTTATATTTTGTGTCTTTTTTTCTTATGTGCGGCGTAGAATGCTGTCACTCTTAAAAATTTCGATTTTGCTGCTGCAAATTATTCGCACCCTAGATGTAGCATATCGTTAAAATGATTATTTATTATTATTTTCCTATATAGCTATATAAATATAATCTAAAGGAATAATCCTTTAGAAAAACTTTTAAATTGTAACATTTTATATAATATGTGTATTTTTTAATAAATAAAACATTTTAAATTAAAATCGACATGTACATATGTATGTGTGTGTGTGTGTGTGTGTGTGTGTGTGATGTTAATTGAAATTAAAAAGAAAGTAAAACGATATGCGATCGCAGGTTTAAACGAAGAATAATACCCCTAATAAGAATATTTACGTCAATCAATATAGTTGACACAGATGTCTGCGGTAATTTAGAAAAGCTAGGAACGCTAAACGTGCTCTCGAAGTTTTGGTTGTTTTACACACTTAGAATTCGCTTTCTGTGTCGACCTAGCATCGAATTTCGTAACGCGTGGTCGCTATTGTCTCTATAGAACTCCCATTAAATGGACTGTTGTAATATTCGATTTTTTAATTGGGAAATCAATATACTTATGATATCTATCCCTACGTAAGAAGTCGCCCACAGACTAGAGCCAGTCTCCTCCATGTTTCTTTCGGCTCTATTTATGTTAAACATGGAGAATTAGCTGGCAGCTCGGCATTAATTTCTATTTACATAGTAAAAGTTTCTCATAAATAGCACTATTAATTATATTCGTAATTTCTTGTTTTTATCTTTGTTGTAACATTATACTCTCATTCTCTATAACAGATAATCAACGCTATTAGACAATAGGACTTTTGCATCGATAATAATGAGTACTAACAATGATGATAATAACCGTAATATGATGATAATAATTTTAATGATATAATATTGATAATAATAGTATATAGTTTAGTCTTCAATATATATATATATATATATTATGTATGTATAATCTCGTAATATATATTTTATGTATATAGATTCTCCCGTATTATAATAATACAAGTTTCATAATATCTCTATAAGTCGATCGTTCGTACGTATGCGTGTGTTTGTATTATATACATATAATATACGCTTTTATATAATCATTTACGGTAATCGAGATACAGCGTAAATTTCTACATTCTCTCTCCTACTATTTTCTCTCGATTTGTAACACACACATTCTCTCTCTCTCTCTCTCTCTCTCTCTCTCTCTCTCTCTCTCGTCCATGCCAATTTTACGTAGCATCGTTCTCAACTCCATTGCACACTTTGAAAGCGTTTTAGTGATATCACAGTGATTTCATTGCTCCAATATCATCGATAGAGTAAAAGTCCGCCGGCGACTCTGGCGCGCGAATTCGTCGTGATACACTCGCATG